>NW_027097775.1:0-60000 GCF_019320115.1 Miscanthus floridulus | reverse complement strand
GTAATGCTCAATAACAAGGCAACCAATGCCAAATTAGAGAGCGCAATTACTTAGCTACACAAACTAAGTAATGTGACTAACAGGTTACACAAACCAAATTAGCCACACAAGCGAGCTACTTCTATGCTACACAAGCAAGAAGGTAACTAGTAAGCTACACAAGCTAACTAATTACAAGAGCAACAACACAAGCTCAATATATATGAAAGTAATAGCAAGCTTGTGTAACAAGGATGCAAACCAACAGGAAGAACAAGGTTGACACGATGATTTTTCTCTCGAGGTTCACGTGTTTGCCAACACGCTAGTCCCCGTTGTGTCGACCGCTCACTTGGTGGTTCGGTGACTAATTAGCATCACCCGCTAATCCCGCACGTCGGGCGTCGCAAGAACCTACCCCTTGAGTGAGGGTAGCTCAATGACATGCTTTACTAAAGTTGCTCTTCGCGACTCCCGCGGGGCGAGCACAATGCCCCTCACAAGCACTTTTCTAGAGCGCCGCACAAGCTTCTCGTGGGCTTCCATGGAGACCACCACCAAGCCGTCTAGGAGGTGGCAACCTCCAAGAGTAACAAGCACCATCGGCTTGCAACTCGATCACCTAGTGCCACTCGATGCAACCTCATGATGCAATCGCACTAGAATCGCTCACTCACACAATCGAATGATCACTATCAAGTATGTGTGAGATGGAGGGCTCCTAAGCACTCTCAAGCATGGACACAAAGTCCCCTGAGGTACTCAGCACTAGCCATGGCCGAAGGCCACTTCTATTTATAGCCCCAAGGGCTAAACTAGCCGTTACCCCTTCACTGGGCGTTTTTTGGGACGACCGGACGCTCCGGTTGTGTTGACCGGACGCTGGACCTCAGCGTCCGGTCGCCCGATGACAGCCATGTGTCACCTACGTTCAATGACATTCTTTTGATCTCAATGGTCATCTTCTAACCGGACGCAGCAGCTTCAACTGACCAGACTCTGGACCTCAGCGTCCGGTCATTTACAGTAAGGTACCGACCTTGACCGGACATGTCCGGTCGCACATGATCGGACGCAGCCCAGCGTCCGGTCAAACTCCAGCTCCTATGTCAGCCTGACCGGACACGCCCTGCCAGCGTCCGGTCACTTCTAGTGCCAGCGTCTGGTGCACCCAGTGAGACTCTGTCTTTTCTGTGTAGGGCGCCGGTGGCACCATCGGACTATCCGCACTCTACGGGCGGACACTCCGCCGGTGGAGTTTCTTCACCAAGTTGATCCACATCAACTCCAACTCCATCTCCATTGTAAATGTGCCAACACCACTAAGTGTACACCACCATGTGTATGTGTGTTAGCGTTTTCACGATCATTTTTCAAAGGATTAGCCACTCAACTTGCCACGCCACTCAATCCTACCGATGATGCAAATTTAGATCACTCGAGTGGCACTAGATGACCGATATGCAAACAAGTTTGCCCCTCTTGATAGTACGGCCATCTATCCTAAACCCGGTCATAAACTTCTCTACACACCTATGACCGATGAAATGAAATGCCCTAGGTTATACCTTTGCCTTGCGCATTCCATTCCATCTCCTCCTATGTCGATGCAACACATGCACCAACATGATCAACAATGATATGATCCACTTCATATTATCACGTGATCATATTGGTTCATCGATCTTGACTTCACTTGCTCTTCACCGTTGCCATTGTCCATCGACGCCAAGTCATGCTCAAGCTTCACCGCCACGCGGTCCATCACTCCAAAGCCTTCGACTTGCCCTTCACGCTTGCAACCGGTCCATCAAGCCAAGTCTTGTCTTGATCTTCTCCACCTTGATCTCATGACTCAATGTCACGTCTCATGTGCATTTAAGCTCCTTCATCATCACATGTGTGAGCTTTGCAACATCTCCAAGCCATTTTCACCTTTATGGCATATGTTGCTCACGCACATGTACCTGTGGACTAATCACCTATGTATCTCACATAGACACAATTAGTCCACCTAAGTTGTCACTCAATTACCAAAACCAAACAAGGACCTTTCATTAGGTTGGGGTGCTTTTGTAGGAGCATATACTAAGTAAACAATGGTAAGATTGAAGCTTAGGAAAAAACAACATAGCTGTTCCAGTAGTTCAGAGAGATGGGCGTCATTGTCGTCCTTCGATCGGTACGCGTCCGATCGGATCACTTCGTCATTCAGTCCTTGTAGAGGTGTTTTACGGGGTAGTCGTGGTTGGTGCATGGGCTCTCCATGAGCTCATGGGAGTGGCCGGAAGGGCCCTGCTGGGGCTGCGTGCCCGCATGATCAGCCATGGCGACCAACATAGAGTTGGCCGATCGGCGGTGATTCTTTCTGTTCTTTTTTCCCCTCTATGTGGAGGGGCCTTCGTCCTGATCCTGATGCTTGGCCTTGCCCTTGCCCCGGCCTCCGTTGGAGCGCAGCGGGAGCAGCATTTGTTGGGGGGTTTTGGACGAAGGTCTGTGGTCCCGAGCCATCAGGGCTGGGACTCTGGTCGCTACTGTGTGTGTCTCGGTTCGGTCCAAGCTGCGCGAATACAGGCGGTCGGTGCAGAGCAGTTGCTGGGTCAAGATGAGGTGCTAGTGCGGCCTCCTATGCCACACTCGGCGATTGTAGCGGCGATCAGGTGGAGCGACCCATCTGCCGCGTCCTCATTCCCCTGGCAGAGAGCGAGGACGTGAGTCGGCATCACGATATGGAGCACTTTGCTCATTGAATGGCGGCGGTCTCCACTAGTGCCTAGAGGTTCCGGTGGATCGCCTGTTCATGAGGGTCGTTCATCTTGGACAGGCCGCGCAGAAGCATTGCCGCGGCGATGATGTTCTGGTTCACCCGAGTGAAGTGTGGGGGATTGTTCCCCCTATCCATGGTGCTGTGCTGGACCTGACGGGTGCACCCCTGGGCACCGCTCGCCGGTCTATGCGTGCGAGGCGTAGTGTGGTGCGCCGGGCATGCCAGCGCAGTTGGTGGTTGATGCAGCCACCGTTGTCGTAGTTCCTCCCCGTGCTCAAGTGTGAGCTTGGGGGTCTCCGTATGAGGGTCCAGAGAGGTGTGAGTCCATGAGGACTCCGCTTCCACCGGTGGGTGTCCCAGAGGGTCCGCCATGGCGCACTCCTAGGACGGACGGTGGCTAGGTGCCATGTCGCTGATGCTGGAGCTATCACTCTCGCCATCATCATCCATGAGGTCAAGGAAACAGGTGGGAGCATAGCTCGCCATTCCCATGAATTCAAATGCGAGGGGGCACAAGCATCCTTCAGAGCCCCTAGGCGTATGCGTCCATGAAAGACGTGAGGCCATAGGGGAACTAGTCGTACGGCGGTTGCGTTGGGGACAACGGGGTTCCGCCGGGTAATTGGCGGAAGATAGAGAATAGTAAGTAAATAACAGCGTGTATATTACTCACAGCAGGGTTTGAGTAGAGAGTTTGCTCGAAAAGAAGCATAGATGCTACGTTGTCAAAGTCGTGCGTCCTGGAGTTGATGGAGGGCGCCCCTCCGATGGGTGCCGGGATGTGAGCCTCCTCACGAAGGTGTAGCACGCCGAGCCGACCAGCGACGAAGTCTAGGCTTCCGAAGTGGAAGGCCTGGGATGGCTCGAAGATGGGTGGAACCCACATCCCAGCGAGTGAGAGTGTGGGAAACTCCAGCGAGCCAAAGCGAATCGTATCGCCCGAGCCCGCCACGATGAGGGTGGTGGAAAAGTGGGCCATCCGATGACCAAAAAGTGTTGAACGTACAACGTCTTCCCCATGGACGACGCCAACTGTCGGTGCAGAATGTGACCAACTAGTAAATATTTGTAGTTTTGCCATACGTTGTGCTCAGAGGTGGCCTAGCACTCAATGACATAGGGTTTATACTAGTTTAGGCAACGTGCCCTACGTCCAGTTTGGGTTAGTCAGTGACTTTATTCCTGAGCCCAGGTGCTCGAAGTTTGCAGTGGGGTTACAAACGAGAAGGAGAAAGATGGGGTGTACAAAAGGTCCGGTCAGCTCCGATCGGAAGGGCCAAGAGCGACAGAAGCTATGTTATGAGCTAAGTGTTCAAGCATGTGCTTGGGGTACGAATCCGGTGGTTCTGTGGTTATGAGCTAGTGAACTTGATCGGTGCTTGTTATCTTAAAAAATGGCTCTTTTTTTTGGAGGAGGCGCATCCTCTTTTATAGATAAAGGGGATGGCTTTACAAGTGAGAGGGTAAGGGTACGTATGCTACCGAGCCTTGTTGCCCATGCTGGTGGGTACAAGATAATGGTAGGCGCCTACAACACTGTTGATGTCACTGTAGAATGTCAGATGCATGTGGGAGGTCGTGCTGCCTTCTTCAGGGATGGTAGACGTCGGTACCTGTAAATACTGCTTGATGCCTAGAGGCATGTGAGGAGTCTCACCACGTTCACCCAGTACGGTAAATCTCGGCGCCCATAACGCTATCGATGCCCATAGGCACATGGGGGGGCCTTACCGTATGGGAGTTTTAGCGGCGCCTACAATACTGTAGAGAGAGATGTCAGCGCCTATAATACTGTTTGTGTCAGGGTGGCTGCAGAGTACTATTCCATGCAGGGTATGGTCCCAGGTACGGTGATTTTGACTTGTGAACCTTGCCTTGCTTTTCTCCGCACGTCTCCTGGTTCCTACTGAGCGGGCGTCCCCGGTCGGATGGCTCCAGTCGGCTCTAAGTGCACCGGTCGGAGAAGAGCGGTGAGCAGGGTTCCTGCGTTCCCCGATCGGAGATGCGGGGTCAGAGTTGGAAGTAGTGTTTTGGGCCAGGCCTTTCAATTGGAGAGGCCATTCGGTGGCGGCTGAAGTCGAAGCGAACGCTCCGATCGGAGAGGTGGGCCGAAGCAGCCGATGAGCGGGTGTTGTTCCTCTTTGGCCAGACCTTTCGGTCGGTGACTGGGCCACCCTTCTGGCCTGTCATTTTAGACTCTTGGGCCAGCCCATGAGTTATGTGCTGTCGGCTTAGGCCGAGCCTTGGCGTGAAAGCCGGTCCCCGAGGGACCCCGGGTTTATGAACCCGACAAGGGGATTTTCCATTCTCCAAATCTTTTTTCCATTTTGTTTTCAAAACCAAATTCAAATGTAAACCAAATCAAATTCGAATATGGTTTAAAATACACCTTTCAATTCAAATAAAAATGAGAAATTTTGGTAAGTTTTCTAAAAATAATTTTTACAACTTTTAAATTCTTTTATTTTCTAATTTTCTTTTCTTTTACTTCAAAGCCATTTTCAAATTCATTTTCAAAAGCATTTTGATTTAATTTTGAATTTTGGATTCAACCACTCAATCAACAAATCAAATGCACCGGCATGTATGCACAATTGTGTTGCTACTCCTATAGTGAATTTTATTTTAATGAAAATTTTTATTTCCTACATTTTCATAAGCACATAAAATACCAAAATAAATTATTTTAACTCTATTTCCAAAGAAGCAAATTTTAGGGTGTTACACCTGACCCCGAGGCCATGGGCTCTATCTCGTCTGACCCCGAGGTCGCGTGCTCCGCCTCGCCCGACCCCAAGGCCGCGGGCTCCGCCTCGCCCGACCCTTGGGTTCACTCCCTGCCTCGCCCGACCTCTAGAGGCGGACTCCACCTCGCTCGACCCTGAGGCCATGGGCACCACCTCGCTCGACCCCGAGGTCGCGGACTCCGCCTCATCCGACCCTTAGGTTCGCGCTTCGCCTCACCCTACCTTTAGGGGAGAGCTCCGCCTCGCCCGACCCTTGGGTTCACGCTCCGCCTTGCCCGGCCTCAGGGGGAGGGCTCTGCCTCGCCCAGCCTTTGGGGGAGGGCTCCGCCTCGTCTGACCCTTGGGTTCGCGCTCTACCTCGCCCAACCCCAAGGCCACGAGCTTCGCCTCATCTGACCCTTGGGTTCGTGCTCCGCCTCGCCCAACCCCAAGGCCACGGGCTTCGCCTCGTCCGACCCTTGGGTTCGTGCTCCGCCTCGCCCGACCTTAAGGACGTGGGCTCCGCCTCGCCCGACCCTTGGGTTTGCGCTCCACCTCGACCCACCTCTGGGGGAGGGCTCCGCCTCGCCTGACCCCGAGGTCGTGGGCTCCACCTCGCCCAACCCTTGGGTTCGCGCTCTGCCTCGCCCGACCTCTAGGGGAGAGCTCCGCCTCGCCAAACCCCGAGGCCACGGGCTCTGCCTTGCTCGACCCTTAGGTTTACGCTCCGCCTCACCCGACCCTGAGGTCACGGGCTGACGAAGACCCATACCGCCGCCAACCACTCCAGAACCAAGCGTATAAGCCTAGGTCAAAACTCTGACGTCAAGGAAGAGACTGGCGCGCCCCGATGTAACCCACGGCCATGACGGGCCATACCCTAGGATTCACATCAGGAATAATGTCGGGCATACCAGTGTTGTTCTGCCTAACCCCCGTATGAACATTGACAGGCGCGTCATATCAACACGACGTTCGCCAGGACGGAGTGGAGCGCCATGACCGGCAGACGACGCCTGCGCATGGCGCTAGTGACGGATAGGACCGCGATGTGGAGCTATCCTTGTTGACGTCTACAGGGTTGGTGGGACCCGTATGAAGGAGAAGAAGGACCCGACAATCCTGAAGGACTTCTTCTCTCTCTCTCTCTCTCTCGTTCTCCTCTCTTCCTCCGCTATAACCCATTGCTTTCCCTTGGCCTATAAGAGGGAAAGCAGGGCATTCCATGAGGGCATGGGAAAATCTGACCGAACCCACTGGATCGATTCGGGCCAGACCCGATCGAACCATCACGAACCCATCGAACCTCGAACCGATCAGAACACAACACAAGCACAAGGCTGAGCAGCAACCGAGCTCTTGGCACCCGTTCATTCCTGCCATCAGAGACTTGGGATCTGCCCCTCTCACCCGTTTGTAACCCCTACTGCAAACTTTCAATGCTAGTAACATGAGCAGCAGCGACGAACTGGATGTAGGGACATCCTGCCCGAACTAGTATAAACCTCGTGTCCTCTAAGCACGCCATCCGAGCCAAACGCGAAATACTAGAAATTTACTCGTTGTTGGTAACTCGAAACACCGACAGAGGGTTACTCCCTCCGTCTAGAAAAAAATACTAAATCAATTTATTATGAAAATACATTTTGTAATTAATCTAATGATATTTATTTGATATCATAAATATTAATAGTTTTTTTTATCTATAACTGGTCAAACTTAAGATACCAAAACGTGATACTGTGCTAGAATTGCTTGGACAAAGGGAGTAACTTTTTAGGGACCTCTTGGAGTTGCTCTTACTCCTAGCTATTTTAGGACCAATTAAGCTGGAAGAGATGTCCTCTCTAAGCGAGGACCACATTCCAATTGGTATAACTGTAGGCTCAGTGTTTGACATTTCAACTTTAAAGACCCCCTAAATATATCATTTTTAGTATGTATCTAGAGTCTAGATATATGTATATCTAAGCGCATATCAAATGCTATGTATCTAGAAGAGGCAAAACGCTTTATAATTTGAAATGGAGGGGGTACTTTACGATCAAATTTGAACTCCTAGATGGAGGGATGATGTGCACGAGATAATGTGTGGCCCACCGATCAATTAATTAGTTGCGGGGCTAATTCCTATAAATGTTTTAGAGATATAGATTTTGAATGCTTTAATATTTAGGGCGAAGGACGTATATAGGCATTGTTCATGGCCATTGTTGTGTTCTTGCGGTTTTACCATTGAATCATTTGTATTTGCTCCACCTGAAGTTATACGCAAGTGCACACTGAATCTGTTTTCTAGGTCCTCCATCTTATCCCAAATATAAATCAATTTAGCCTTGTCCTAAGTTATTTTTTTAGTTTTAAGCTGTTATTTAGTGTATATGTTTGGTTACTTACAATAGTTTTATCTTGCATTAGACTTTATGCAGCACAACCTAAGCTAGCATAACATATATAGTATATTTATTTTTGGTTGTTCTACACAGGCAAAATGTTTTGCTAAAATTGTGCTTGGTTCCTTACATCTTCTAGAATAGGTATCGTGTTTCTAACAGTAGGAGAGCTGAGAATATTTTATTTTTGTATGTTGTGTAAATATTTTTGTATGTTGTTTCTACACAGGCAAAATATTTTTGTATGCTTGTGCAAATATGTGTTGTCTGATCTAGCGTACTAGCTAATGCTGCATTGTGCTTGTTTTGACAATTATGTATGCTTCCAAAAATTCTCTGCATCAACCAAATATGCACAAGTTTGGATATTGGCTATGTAAGCAACACAGTGAAATGTTAGGGGGTTTGCCAAGTGGCACGCTACCCCCTCTTAGTGACAACCTTTTTCTAAGATTGTTTCATTTTCATGGACACCGTGACGAAGAGGGCCCAAAAGACCGCCGTGGAAGGAGCAAAGGAAGAAACAAAGCCAAAGATGACTGATTCGAAGATGCTTTGGGATGTTCCAGGCTAGATGGCAAAGGAGCTTGATGGAAGTCCAAGTTGAGAGCATTTGGTGTGCACAAGTGCTACACTCTCACCAAGTCAGAGCCAAAGTGGCCCAATCGGATAGGTTTTAAGGCACAAATCTCAGAGACGTTGAATTGGACGATATTGACTTTAAATGAGCTCAAAATATGCACAAGAGTGTGCACCAGATGATTGGTACCAGCCAGACGGGTCATCCAGTGGCATTATGCACATTGGTAGATTTAACTTTGCCACGATGCCGAGTGTCACCACCCCAACGGGCGGTGGATCATTCAGTGAGTTCTAGCCTTGACTTCTGCAAAGTGGCCATTCCACTTTGTACCACCGTACGAACCAATGGAGACCTCGTGGTGCCTCGGCGGATCGTCGGTGCGGCTCAACTTGACTTTATGACAAGTTGGCCAAGGCACGGGTGTGCACCATATGATCCATGGAGAGTTCGTTACTTCCGACGGATCATTCAGTAATCGGTAGTGTCTGAGACTTTTTCCAGAGCGAACCACTTCATGCAGCGTGTGGCGTGCATGGTCCTGCGAAAATCTGGCACATGCAAAAGAATCCAAAACCATATCTATACCCATAACTTTACTGAACATAAAACTTCCATGTATCATGTATGCACATATTGATACAATGCACACGCTCCAGTATTTTGAAACTGTTGATTTTTGTGCGGTATATATACTGACTGTAGACTTCCTATGATGCATACTGGCAACTTCCACCGGTAAAAAAAAAAGGTTACAGGACCTTCCAAAAAGGAAGGCTATTCATTATTCAACATGATATCAGCTAATGGAAATAAGCAGATTGTAGAGCATTTGCCTTTTTAGATGCTACTGAAGCATCTGCGCTTCTGCCGTCCAATGAGTATGCTTTCTCCTGGTAAAAATGAGACAAAAATAAAAAGTTAATAGCTTTATAGAGTTGAAAGTATGTGGATCTCATGAGTTTCTTGTATCTAACGATGTGAAAATTACACATAAACTGATTGGTTTAGCTGAATAAAATGTCAAGGCAGCTTTGGTTTGTCAGGATCACAATGTGTATTCACACTTCGGGCAATTCTGATCTTGGTGTAAATTCATAGCAGTATGATAATGACACTACTATATGACCATCTGATACTGAACATCCAAACACAAAAATGAACCCACAATACCCATTTATGGCTGAATAATATCATAATGTTATTAAGTTGTCTGGCAACACAAACTGTAAGGAGAAACAAGGCTATAGATAGTCAAACGATCAGTACATTAGTCAGAATGGTAGTGATATACTGATATGGAATGGGAAAGAGCTGAGAACCAGAATAAAGGCATGGATAGGGTATTGTTCATGTGTATGTGGAAGTCTGAACTTGGTCTAATTCTTGCTTAACGCCATGACCACCTTTGATTGTCAGGATCACAACGTGTATCCTTAACAATCCTGCCTAACAAACTCCAGAGGAAAAACTAAAACAGAAATAAAGCAATGCGATTGTGTGAGCACACTTACCAGCAAGCGCCACAAGAAAGGTGCACCCTCTCGTTTCCTAATTTGTTTGCCAAGAATCTCAATTGCTGTAAACCGTTGAAACTGCATTAGCTACTAACATAGGTAGACATAGAACAAAAATAATTCAATTTTGCAAGTAGCGAAGACTTCAAACCTTTGGAAGTCTCTCCAGCATTTATTAGAACAGTGTACCAAACCTCATTGAAGACATCCACTTGTTCATCTGATGCACCAATCATCTAATTGTACCATTTGTTTATCTTTAGCAAACACAAACAAATTTTATAATTACTCATCTTAAAGTAATAAAAAGCTTCCAGTTCCTACTTTATAATCTAGCGCATCAAAGTCTGGACCCAGAGTGTCAAAGACTTTCATGTGATCTCCTTTCCCATATTCATAAGCAGCCTCCGCCAGCTACATGAAAGAAAGAACAATTAAAAGCAGCATTATCAATCTTCCAAGAGAAGATTTGTGATGCAGTAATGTTACAACAGACAAACAAGTAAATAAAATTAGTAAAGAAAACTACAATAATAACAGGCTACGATATATTGCCACAAAGAGTATGCATTGTGTGCAGCGATGTTTAGCTGCCTGAATTGGACCTCCAAAAAATTTCTTCAGAAATACTAGATCATTATATGGCTCTTCTTTTTGCTCTTTTTTTTGTGGCTCTTGTTGGGTTTCATCTTGATCCTACCCCAACTTGCTTGGGACTTAAAAGCTTCATTGTCGTAGAGATTGCTTTGTACTGTCAATGCTTATTCTTACAAGAGTAACACATATTGCAACTGACGAGAGCTTCAAAAAAAGTTGCATACCTTGATTGCCTTCTGCATCACTTGCTGCCGATTCCTGTCCATTGAACGGACCCTGCAATCAGGTTGCTTTTCTGATTTAGTAACTATTAATAAACCTTCTTGTGTTCCTACAAAACACAAGACTTAACATATCTGACCTTGACTTCAATGATTCCAACATATTATGTGCACTTTTTAGTTCACTCATACTTGCTAGTGCCCACAATATAAGCAAGTCAAGGAGCCATTCCGCATGCCATATAGACTGAAAAAAGTTCAACTGACAGTCAAAAGAATGTCTCATCTAGCTTTAATTTGTATGTGTAAAATCCCCAATAGGAAGCTTAGTTACATATGCATCACACGTACTCAAAGATGTTCCTGGGAGTCAGTACCTCATTCTTTAGTTCATCTAGCAATGTCGTTAACCTCTCTTTAGCTGAATCTATATGACCGCGTATGTATAATCGGAGCAGCAACCCTAGAGCATTCAAATACACCTGAATGGATGAGAAATTATTTAGTATCCCAAGCAATCTATGTCTAAAGTAAAATAACCACCGATAAATAATACCTCTGCTGCCTCACAATCACTTTTCTCAAGTTCCTTCATGATGTTGTGATCATATATCTCCAGAACTTTACACAAAGGGGATTCAGCTTCTAAGTAACAAACAGCGACATGCCACCAGTTGTGGGTTAACCTGTGGGAGACAAAGAAATCTAAAAAACTAAGCTCATAGCTGTTGACTTGCATCGGTAGAATGCACACTGCATGGAGAACTACATACAGAAATGATGTGCATGCCTCCCATGATGGAGAACATGATTCCATGAACTCGGTAGCTTCTCTGAAGCGACATTCCTGCTGAAAAACATGGCACAGCTACAAGAAAACAAACATTTTGTTATTGGATTATGCACACAGCTACAAGAAGAAAATGATTTTTTTTGTTATTATATCAACTAAGTGAAAACTCTTACGGCTAATATAGTTGTTCCAAACTTAACAAGAAGTTACAGAGTGCCAGCATGAGAAGATTCAGTAATCTAAACTCTCCCACCCAATATAGGAATTGTAACAGTTATCTCAAATGACGACACAATTATGACTTTCTTTGTACTCAGAAATAGCACTGTTTTCTTCTAAAGCAATGAACAAACCAAAATGAAGATGCGGGGAGATGTTGGACCAAAATCAGTGAACCAAGGATTCCCCACACAGGTACATAATTCAACAGTGACTAGTTCAGTTTCCTAGAGCCAGGTTAATGATGACTAGGTACTACATTCGCAAAAAAAGAAAAGAAAAGAAAAGATGACTAGGTACTACATGCTAGTTGCCACTTGACAGTCAGTTAGATGTGGAAACACAGCATGGAACATTTAACTAAAGATCTGAAATTCCTTGCTTTGCTGGGTCATGCCAGTATGATCATGGTTATAGATGCTATGTAGTATGTAGGCTGAATTTTATTTTTCAAAAAGAAGTATGATCAAGTTAGCTTTACACAAAAATCATCAAAAGTTTTAAAAGTTTCTGATATATCTTCAATAGATCCAGCTAATCTCAAATCACAAATTGTAATAGTTAGATCCTGGATAGGAACCCTTTGATAGCTATTCCTTTATTTCTATTTCTATTGAACAGATCCTGTATGGGATGCTTTTAACTACTGAAACTAACTATAACCACATCATGAACATACATTATGCTGTGACCAGAAGTCATTCTTGTTTATAGCCAAGCCTTTTCGAGCAGCTCTCTCAGCTTCATCCATCCGTCCAAGCTCTAGCAAAGGGAAGGCAAGCATGCCATATATGAAATTTTGATCTTGATTCTTTGGCAAAACCTGATAAGCATGGAGTACCACAAATCTAGTGAACAAAAGAGCCTGTTACAACAGTATTTTTTAAAGGGTGGCAGGGTGCTGGGTTCATAAATATTTGATTATTGCTACATTCACAAGTTCTTGCAATGCACCAATTTGGCACAGTAAAAATGTTTACAGGAAACGATGAAAAGGAACACAAATATGCAACACTACTTTAACTACTGACTACCATGCAGTAAGGGAACAGTGGGCATATAATGCTCTCAGCAATTATTTGATCTTATTTTGATACAAAGATACCATTGTTGATATTACTTGAGATGAATCAACACAAGGACATCTAGTGAAAAAGAAATGCCGCATCAACTTCAACTTCATTCAGTGAAGCACAAAATTTTAAGCCCATAAATACACAGGAACCCCGTTTGGCTTACTTGTTGGACGAATTTCAGGGATAAATCTGGCTTTCCCAAATAGAAGCAGATGAGCTGCGCTCTTTTGAGAGATAGGATATCCCTGGGGAATTGCTTGAGAAGCTGTCATAGACGACCATATTACAAATTAGCAATTGGTATCTGTTTACTGACTCCGCAAGTAGCAGCATTAGTATAGCCAGTCCCCCAAATCAACAAACTTAGGCATGTCAAACCTCGAAGTGCCGCTCGATCGCCACCTCCACGTCCCACCCCTCGCCCATCAGCGCGGAGAGCGTCCCGAAAACGGCCCTCTCGTACTCCGTCGCTTTCCCCTGGAAGCAGGCGCGCAAACGCACCACAGGTTAAGGTGGTCAGGTCAGCTCAGGGAACGAGAGGGGGGGAAGCGGGGGGAGGTGATCGAAAGGGAGGGAGGAAGACGCTAGCTCACGAGGTTGTCCTTGGCGGCGGCGAGGAAGGCGGCGGCCCCCGCGGGGTCCCTGGGGGCGACGGCGTGCGCGGCATGCGCGGCGGCGAGGGCGCAGGTCGGGTCGGCCGCAGCGGCGCGGAGGACGGCGGCCACGCGGCCGCGGCCAAAGGACATGAAGGCGGCGTAGTAGGCGTCGAGCGCCGCCGCGCAGTCGGCGGAGGACGTCCGGTACTCCTGCTCCCACATGTCCCGCCTCACCTCGCCCTCCGCCGCCGCCATGTGCTCCTCTCGTGACTCGTGACGGCGCTCGACTTCCGATCGCTGCTTGCTGGCTGCGGGGCGGAGCAGCACGGGAGACTGTTTGCTGGCAGTGCCAAGATGGTTGCTTGCCGTTGCCGATTGCTATCGCGTTGACACGGCCGTTGTTCGGCGGCCGCGTCAGTTTGTTGGGTACGGTGGAGGATAGTGCCGGATGGAGTGGGGACTGGGGTGGTTCGGTGATGGGGGTTCTTCCGATGGCGAGGTGCCTCGTGGGTGCCGACGCCGCGACGCCGGACGCGGCAGCACGAGAAACGAGCGCGAGGCCACGAGTGAGCTGCTGAGGTGGCAGATTTCGAGGGGGTGGGAGAATCCGGGGGATAGGATCGTACCGTGTCCTTATTTTTTCGCTAAAAAATGCTCTGACGACACGGGCGTCCGGCCTCAGACTATCCGCACCGCACGCCTGGACCCGATACTGTACTGAAAATATACGGAGGATTGCTCGCACCGCTGCTCTCGATTTCATCCCTAATCCCTTCGTTTGCTACACGGCATCTCCAAACCTAGCGCAGTGGGAGAGCCTGTACTGGAAATATACAGGGGAAAGGCTCGCACACTGTAACAGAGAGAGAGAGAGAGAGTTGATGAGAGAGAGAAAAGGGGAGGGAGGGGAATAAAATATGAAATAGTGGGTATAGAGTATGGAATAGAGATAATATAGATGCAGAAGAAATAGATATAGAGTAGAGAATCTCGATAACTAGAATAGAATATTTTTTTAGAGTATGGAAATAGAGGTTAACGAGTGCGGATAGCCTTAGGGCACCGCAGTGGTTGAGTCAGCTACTGGATCTAAGCCCACTTATAAAAGACAGCTCCTTTTATGGCTATCTCTAAGGTTAGCTCATCTTTGTCGCTCTTTGTGTGCATCCTATTTCAAAGACTCACAGCTCGCTAGAAATATTATCATCTCAGTTTGATCACGGAAATAAACATGAAAATAGATTACAACTTAATCTCAGAATAATGATATGAATTGGCTTACAATATAATAATGCATAGTTGGTACAATTACGGATAATTATTTAATATTGGACCAAACTGAAGACAAAGGCAACACGCCTCTTTCATTCAGGACAAAATAGACAGAAGTGCTAGCTGCATTTGTTGAAGAAGAAACACCAAAAGTCCTGAACAAGTTGGCAGAGGTTGCAGGTGGCCAATACATCCTGTTAGAGAAAGTAAAATGGAGAGGTTTAAACATCACAGTCACAAGCATTATGTAGCAAAGGCTATCAATTTAAATACTTCAGAATTAGCAATTTGTATTGCGAGATCTACCATCTGCAGGACATATAGTAACACAATGCATACCTGATCATCACACTTCTAGTCACCAAACAGCCAACATTCTCCTGAAAGAAATAGATTCAATAGTAAATGGCAATGATCAGCCTTGTGACAAAAAAAAACTTAACAAGAAATGGAATTACTAAATCTTACATAGAAATGTAATAAGGAGAAACTAGTTATTTTTCCTACGTAGAAACCGTTGCCAAATATGCTCAATTAAGTCTTCTTTCAGTTGGGCATGGATTGGCTGAGAACAGATAGCAGCATTTCTACGTCGAACCTCAGCTAAGCATTGGTGATTGTTACTGCCTCTCTGTACTTCTCGTGGAAGAGTAATTGACGCCCCTGGGGCATCATTCAAGTCAATAGGACGTTCAGCCATTGCAACTCCCTCATCTTCCACAATCATGTTATGGAGAATAACACAAGCTTTCATGAATTTTCTAAGAATTCTAAGGCTCCACGATCGTGCTGGACGACGCACAATGTTAAAGCGAGCTTGAAGCACCCCAAAAGCACGCTCCACATATTTCCTTGCCCCTTCTTGTTCACTTGCATACACCTGCACCAAAGGACGCTCTTTGTGGCAAGGACCCAGGCCACCATGCTGGATATCACCGAGAGCAAGGTTGAGAAGAAAAAAAAATCAATAGATTGGAAAGGGTAAAAAGCAAGTGGATTAGTAAGAAGGGGATAAACAAATAGAAGCTTGCGTGCTTGGCCTATTGTGGCAGCGGACGCAGCGCTTCTAGCCGCAATGAACGCGGTGTTTTGACGTATATTGTAAATATTTTATTTGGATGTTTTAAAAGTATATTTTGGTATTGCACATGTTGCAATAGCTACACCTGTATGTTTTAAGCGTATATTTCAAGTGTTTCATCTATTTAAAACTTTATGTTGCAAATGTTTCATCTAGATATTTCAAAAGTAAATCTAGTGTTGCACATGTTGCAGTGGCGTTGGTGGCTAGCGGACAGCGACCTGACATAGGGCTTCGGCTTCTACTTCACACTTTCCTTGTACGGCGCGCCTCGGCCTTTTCTACCCTCTACCTCCCTTCCCTTCCCTTCCCTCCCCTCCCCTCCATCTCACCATGGCGGTTCAAGCTCGACGAAGAAACCCTACCTGACGACCGCACGAACGTTGGGTAGGCGTAGCAGCCGGCCCGGGGCGAGCAGGAAGCGCAACAGGCGTGGACAGGTGCAGTAGCTTGCGCAACAAGCGGGGCAGGCACTGACGTCCGAACGGGTCTAGCGCGCGGACCAGCCACATTGTTTTTTCCCTCAAAATGACCTTTCATTTTTTTTACTCCTAGTACTAGTAAAACTGTGATTTTTTTAAAGCCCTAGTAGAGTAGTAAAACTATGAATATTTTTCTCCGCCTACGGAGAGCTCTATTTCTTATTGATGAATATGGGTTGTTTTTCTTCTTTTTTTTTTTGTTATGAATGAATATGAGTTGTTGGGTGTGCATGACACACACAAAGCCAACAGCAGGAGTTTCCTCGTGCTCCGAGGTATGTTATCAAAAGCTTTTACTATCTGGCCGTAGAGCTCTTCTTACTGTCATTTTAAACTCTAATTGTAATTTTAATCTTATCATTTTTAGTTTTGTGATTTTACTTTCACTTTTTTAAAACGAAAGTAATCAATGTGATTTACCTTTATTTTGTTAACTTTATGAGTTTACCTCACTTTTTTAAACTGAAGCTCGCCCTCCTTTCCGATGCAAACACCACATACGCGCCGCTCTCTCTGGTGACCCAGTGTTCTTTGGATTGTTGTGGATCTCGATAGGATTTGTTGTTGCTTTTGCTTCATCATCCAGACATGTACTACGAATCAAGACCCTTACTTTTTTAAAGGTTTTTGTGTCCACAAATTTTAATTTACATCCCCCCTCAAATTGCAATAAATTTCAAAATTATGTCCACTATCAAAATCCAGTTATATTTAAAACATGTGGACAAAAGCCCTAACAAAAGCTACGGCAAATGTGCAAGGGCAAATTTGTCTTCTTATAGCTCCTTTGACACTGTTTAAGTGCCGTTCACAGAATATGGGCAATCTCGAACTTCAGTTTGAAAAGGTAGAGAGAAAATCATAAAGTTGAAAAACAAGGACAAAGTCATCAATTGCCTTGAAAGTAGGAGCATGAACACAAAAAAGCTTTGTTGTTATTGTAAAAGATAGACGCCAAAGTTGTGCATCAAATATTATTTATACTCAAAGCTTCTTCGAAACAGAAGGAATACAATTTCATAGAACTAAGCAATAGAGCAGGCATATACTTCTCCTTCTTAGTGTCTATAAGGTTGGTAAAATGTGAGATCGTCATACTTGTACTTGTCAAATTTCAAGACTAGACAAAACTTTGGAACCATATGTGCCCATATCCAACATGTTGGAGACATACAAGCTTTAAAAATTATAGTAAAAGTTTATCAAAACGTTCCTTATATATGTAACAGTCTTTTCTTACAAAAACATGTTGTATTTTGTAAGAAATTATTACCTCCTACTCACAAAAAATTCCCATACTATGGTTAGATTGTGACAAGGTCTTTTTAACAAAGATTACCCTTGCAACATGTAAGGATAGATGAACTCATATATTTTTATGAAAGTACACTACGTATAATGTAGACATAAACACCCTTGTGAACATCTACATACACACTGCTGCTCCTAGCCATGTGTAATGTGTATGGAGGATTGGACCAGTACGAGATTAACAAAAAAACACGACAAATGGGTCACTAATATGTTGTCTGTCACTAACAAAAATAGCTAGTCTCTCCATTCAAATTTATAAGACATTTTGACTTCTCTAGATACATTGCTTTTTACTATGTATCTAGACATAGCGAATATCTAATCTAAGTGTATAAGCTACGCATCTTCCAAACATCAAGTATATAGTTTTCTATTCAAACTACTGAATTGTGTATCCAAACTACTGGATCGATGAAAGAGAGAAATATAGGCTCCCGGATGAGATCCAGGCTTTGCTCTAGTTCGAGCTTCTCGTTTTCTATATTTAAAATTTCTTGAGGAATGATTGCAAGTATTGCAGCGACATCCATGGCTCTGAATTGTTCTTTCTTGTCCGGCGAAATAGAGAGTGCGCCGAAGCTTCTATTTATAGGTGAGCCTATTCTTTAGCAGAAGAATTTCTTATTAGAAGTTGTTTTTTAATAGACGGTAACATTGAAGATTTGCCCAGAATTCATGTCTTCCATGAGTGTAAAAAACAATGAATCTCTTGAGTTCGGGTCGCTCGGGTATCGACACGTGGCATAATCCTGATGCAATAATAGAGCGAATAATTAAAAGAGTACTCCGACATGAGCTGTGAGAAAAGCACACCTAGCCAATCCTCAATCGATGGCTTCGCCCTTGCGTAGGAAAAAGTCATATAGATTTTTTAAAAAACCCAAAGTATCTTGTATTTTGGAATGGAGGGATTATATAACACATGGCATCAAATCTGGAATCTTTTGATCTTTATTTAGTGTCTGTTGCGCACGTATGTATCTCACTGAATTATTCGTGAATCGTGAGGTCCCCATCACAACTCACCAGCTGATCCACAAGCAACTCATAAGAAAGTTATCGCCCAGTCAGCTTCCATCTCACCTGTACACTTCCAGATCAAACGGTCCACGTGCGACGGTTGGCGACACTCACAACCGCAGCACAGGCTCCTCAGCAAGTCTGCATCTGAAATATCCTGCCAGCTGCCGCAACAACGACAAGATCCAAGAACTCGCTCGCGCGTACGGTCGAGTCCCGCAGCCCGGAGATCGAGACTGATCGACAGTCCGAGACGCCATGAACGTGGAGGAGGAGGTCGGGAGGCTCAAAGAGGAGATCCAGAGGCTCGGCCAGCAGCAGCCCGATGGCTCCTACAAGGTACCCCCTTCCCTGTCTGACTCTCCCCTCCGGTCCGGAGCCGCCGCAGATCTGAGCCACCCGCGTCGCCGCGTTTCCTTTTCCTGTGCTGTGCTGCCATCTCCAGGATGGCCCGCACCAGGGTTCCTCCCCTTCTCTCGATGCTTAGGGCAATGTGCAGTATGATCTGCACACAGACCAGTCATCTGCCGTGAAGCTGCGATGGGCGATCGAGTCGAGCCATGGAGAGGCCGTTGCCGAGTTGGCGGACTTTGAGAGATCATCTTGTGGCGCCGCTGATGGGTAATATTTAGCAGGGTCTTGCTCAAATATGAAGACATTTATCCTGACGGTCTGGTGGATGCTCGAAACGATATGCGCAGTGCAGATCCCCAAATGTTCGGGCCTCTCGCAGTTACGTAGTCAGCTAGTGGACCTTGTTGTGAGCATTGGCGCCGAACTGATGATATTGCAACTGAAAGATGATCCTTTCTGTCGTTTCCATTGTGGGTAGCATTTTGTGTCGGTTGTGGTGAAATGATCAACATAAGCTTATGAATTCGTAATTATCCCCTATTCCATGGAACTGACTGAATGCGAAAATTTTAAGAAGCCTGAATAAATGGAAACTCTGTTTACAGTGTCCTACTTGCCCTAGTTAAATGTTGGCCTGTGTCCATATATGTCACATTCATAATGAAGATGTTCAATGTCATTGTGAAAAGAAGAGTGTTAACAGATCAACGACACAGAGTTCTTTCATATCACAGATATTTGTTTCTTTGACCACTATGGACCCTGTTTATTGGAGAATACTCTCCAAATTCAGTAGAATTCTCCCATCTAGGTTATTTTGGTTACTTATCTATTTTTGTTTGCTTAATAAAGTAACATGGAGTTAATATTCCTTATGTGTAATCGTGTGTTACCTTCTACTTATCTTCTTATTATTTTTCCTAGTCATTTGTTTTCATGTTGTGTCTTAATCATGTGTCTCTAAAGAGCATATGATAGCTTACAAGGGCTTATCACAGTGATTCTCCTTCGATTCCTCTTAAATGAATTCAAGGTTTATTATTTTTACTATTTAAGATTTGGCTTGTTCTTTTCATGTTTGGCACTACTAATTTGAACTTTGCAAATCCTAATCTTGGCTCAGTTATTCGTCCATTGCTCATTTGCCCTATCACTCTTAACATATTTTGACATGTGATCTTTAGCTCCTAATTCTAGCCAAAAGTCAACAGTGAAAAGGATGAATGGATACATAAATAATCTGGTATAGTACATAGGTGTAGTCCCTGGAACCATCCATGCACTGTGAGCTTTTGAAATTCTTAAATCATAACAGTACTTGCAGGGTGGAGCTGCTAACCTGCTATGACTTGCTTAGTGCTGACCTTGCTTTGCTAAAAGAGTTCCACCATTCTCAGCTGTACGCCTGTATCCTATAAACAACACTGTTTTTTTAAGAGTCTATAAGCGATATTGTAAATGTTATAACCATTAAAGATATATCATTACGATGTTACAGTGTAAATAATTATACATGTTAAGAATTTTATTGTTTCTGTACTATACCTTGTGAATGTGCACAGAGGATATCAATACCATGTTACTGAGCTATCGGTTCGCAGGTCAAGTTTGGTGTCCTCTTCAACGATGATCGGTGTGCAAATATTTTTGAAGCACTAGTTGGCACCTTGAGGGCCGCCAAGAAGAGGAAGGTTTTGACCTATGATGGTGAGCTGCTTCTGCAAGGTGTTCATGACAATGTGGAGATTACCCTGTTGCCTCCACCCGCAGTTGCTGCCGCTTAAAGCGCACAGCGCCACCAAGTTCTCAATTCCATATAGTTCATATGCTTGTATTTTGCTGTGCCTAGATTCTCACGAACCATTTGGTATTCCCAGAGGACTGCTATTGTGTGATGTATGAAATTGTGATGCTTAAGAAATTGCCTTGCTTGCATATGGTTGTGTTGCTTAAGACATTCAATGCTGGTATAACATTCATGTCATGAGACATGAAAGCAGCAGGTTGGAGGTAATGGCCGTGGGTTATTGACATCTTTCAGACTGGATGATTTTCTTCTCAAAAAGTTTCTTTTAAGTTCCATTATTTTCCCCATTTTCCTTTATATTTTTTCTATGGACCCTTATCGACATTTACTTCCCTCACCAGCACCTGTTGCCACCCTGATCAATACATCACCTACTTTAGCAATGACACATGGTACCAGCTGCACCTATTTTAGTTTGGTCAGATCGTGTCTTATAAACGTAAGTGCGTATAAATAGGTGAAAACAAACAGTGAGGAAGCAGATGGTGTGGAGAGTTATACAAACAGATTTGATTCTTTGAGGAATGCTTCCACAGGGTTGCTTGCCATGTGCACTTTTCTTTGTTTCTACTGGCATGAGGATGGGAGGCACAGGGAAAGATATATGGAAACGTGAAACCCCGCTCCCGATCTGAGCGTCCCCGGTTCCACCCAGCTGCCGGCGCTGTCCCTAGCGCCGGCGAGGCCCGCTCTCGTTCGTTGTCACTTCAGGGCGCTCACGGCTCACCCTCCACCGCCATTGCAGCTTTAACCGTGTCTCCGGAGGGCTCCCGCTGCCCTGTCGTGAGTCGTGACCTCTCTTGCACTAACTCCGTAACTCGTCAGCGGTGGTCAAGGCGATGCCGATGGTTGCCCCCGGCCCGCCACTCCATCGCCGCCCCTGCCTCACCGTCCAGCCGTCTCTCCCGCTCCCGCCACCACAGCCCGCTACCCTGTCTCTTGAGCTCGTCTAGGTCAATAGAAAGACAGAGCTCAAAAGTTGTTGTGGGGAAGAAGAGTTTCACCCTGTCTGCTATAGCAGATGCAGATCTGAAAAACTTTTATCTAAGCTGTCTTGCAAACGTCTTTGAAGTTCAACTATTGTGGTTCCGTTTGCAGGTCAACCTCGGTGTGTCCTCCTCACCTCAATGACGACCTGTATGCTTGCAAACATATTTGAAGCAATAGTTGGCACCTTGGGAGCCACCAAGAAGTGGAAAATGTTGATCTGTGATGGCCTCGACGCTGCTTCAGCAGGGTGTTCATGACCATGTGGAGATATCCCTCTCGTGGTCTTGCCTCGGCTCTTTCTTCCTTCTTGTGCTGCCGCTTCAAGTGCACGTCACACACACACACCATGGGTCCCAATGCTTGTAACTTCTGGTGCCTAGGTCCCAGAAGACTGATGATAAGGTGTGTTCAAATCGCCAGTCCCTGTGAAATTCTATTGGCCGCATAGGAGAGCAACGAGCTAGCACGATCACACTCGCTGGTCTTGCACGTACTCAGAACTAACTCCATCTCCCAGCTTCAATATAATGCTCTGCATACATACGCTCTCCACTTCTTTATTATTTTATTGCTTTCCACCTTCAACATAACTGACGATTGGGTTATAACGGGGACGCCCTTATAGTCATTACTACTACATCTCTAGGCCCTGTTTGGATCACAGAACTAACGACTAGACTAATTTTTAGTCCTTAAGCATTAAACAGGCGGACTAATTGTTAGTTCACTAGTCATAGATTAGTTGTTAGTTCACTAATCTACTTGTAAGAGTTAATAGGACTAGTTGTTAGTTCATGGGATTCAAACGGTCCTTAGGGGCCGTCCTTATCGACAATGTGCGCAGGAGACAGTCAGTGTCCCGGACAAACTAAAGCGACCTTTAATAAAAAAACAAAAATCATTTATTTTCTTCTTTCACTCTAGTTTGCCTCCTGTCCTGTTGTCTCCAGTAGTATAAACTCGAGTCCAGTTCTTGGCAGTTAAGCAGCATTACGCTGCTGCCAGAAGCTTATTAATACACCACCTGCTCGACCATTATATACAGTTGCTCTCCCTTCATGTCTTCTTCGATCATATATAGTAGAAACCACCCAAACGTTGTGACACAGGAAAGAATGCAGATGATGTGCGGGGACCAAAGTTGAGCCTGAGAAAACACGAGAGAGAGAGAAAGAGCATGCGTGTTTAAATAGATAATCTCTACAGTTCAGTTACTGAAACAAGAATGGGAGGTATTAGGGAAATGGTTCCCAGGATCAACCTGAACTCCCGATCAGCATTTGACATTGTCTCGAATGCTGGAGCCTACTTCGAGTGTTGAACGTTGGATGATGTAGCATGCTGTTTGTGTCTTCCGGTCACAGCCTGTGTCATCGGCAGTATGTTTGAATCACTTGGACTAACAACTAGGAGTAGCTAAAAATTAGTCATAGTCCATCCAAAGATGCAGACTAATGGGTGGAGTAGTTGTTACCATCCTCGTAGTTGTTATCAACCTTGTAACTATACCAACAGGCAGATGCATCACATTCAGTATAGTTACGAGAATGGTAGCGTAGGGGCCTTGATATGGAACCAACTCATTTACACAACCAATATATTGGCCCTGAATGGTGGTGGCTGCATTGACCTTAGATTGTTTCTACTCCTCACTATTTCTTAAATGCAATTTGGTGGTGTTCAATATTGATTGATGATGTTGTAAAAGGCAATTATTTATGGTTCTGCGCTTCCAAATAGTGCACAGAAAAGGTTAGCCGGCTTGTTCTGCGGTGAAAAATGTAACCAAGATTACGCTGATGCAGGGAGGCAAGATTGAAGTTTCAGTGCTCAGGCAGTTTGAAATCGGATGATACGTCAAACACAAGGTTAGTCACTACAAATTGAAGTACATGAAGTAGACAATCACCCGCAGGACAAGCCCAGTGACTAAATGTGTAATTGACCATACATGCCCAGTACAAAGTGTGATGACCAAAGATTCTGACATGATATTATTTAGGTCTACTTAATAAGCAACTCTTCAAAAACCATTTATAATATTAAATGTTTTTTTCCAGGCAACTTAAATCATCAGCAGACAGCAGTTATGTGTGGTAGCATAAGCAAGTAAGCAACATATATATCTCTAATAATGTAGACTGAGGGGCCTACTCTCCTTCGAGGAGGCTGAACCGGGAACCTTTATTTACGAAAAAAAAACTTATGAGCAGTTCAGCAACGTTGTACTGGTGCCATACCTGACAATACAACACCAGCCCATCTAGTAATTAATCTAATATGTTGTCCATCTAGCCGTGATGCTGATATATATATACCAACAATGCAAACATCACTACTCAAAACAGAGGAAAGGAACCAGAAGAAGAGCTGAGCTTGAGAGCAATGAGTTGATAACATGGAAAAGCAAGAGAGGCAGCATGCGCTTTCTTGTAAAAAAAGAGGCCGCCACAACAATTTAGCTTGCATATTTAAGGGTGGGAGGCATTAGGAAAATGGTTCTTTGCTATCATGGGAGATGTCGTGCCGGCTCAGTGCATCATGGCTCAAAGCCGGAGGAAAGAGCTTTTCAACGGAGGTGACGATGGTGAAAGTGAGTGTCTGTTCATATCTAAGCACAAGGCCAGTTCTTGTTTGGTGTGGAAAAAGGCCAGTTCTTGATTCTAAAACTAGCTGAGAAAGATGATCAAACGAGAAATCTGGCTATTGATTTTGCTAACATATTCATATTTGTAAGAAGAAATGTTTATATCTTCAAATTAATTTCTAAATTATTATAAACCATTAGACCTTGATATATGACGTGAGGTACCCATTCATCTTCCAAAGACAAGTCGCCATTGGTAACCGTCTTTGATTATCGCTTTGTTTTGGTTTTTGAATAGCATGTTGTTTTTGCTTCAAACAAATTGACTGCTGTAAATGCTTGCTAACTAGAGGGGAAGTTCAAGCAGTGTTTTAAATAACAGGCGATAGCATTTAGCAAAGAACTCTGATCAGCTGCTATAGCCTGCTACATTTAGTACAACTTTGTTGTGGTGGCACCTGGCATTAGCTGCTATAGCCCCGCTATAGCTTTCTCATTGCCTGTTATTTAAAACATTGAGTTCAAACAATAAAAGAGTATCATTTTGCTAGAACAGTAAAAAATTATAATTTAGTATGCTTTTATTTAGCAATATTAGGTCCCATTGGTATTATTGTGCATGCATCTTTGTTTTTTTATCTACCAAAATATTAGGCCCAATAGGTATTATTGCTAGAACAGTGAAAATATAATTAAGTATGGATGTTTCCTCCTACTAAAGCTTTATTGTGTACCTAGTGAAATCATTTGACGAGCCTGCTCATCAGTGGCGGATCCAGAAATAGTTCAAAGGGGGGTTGAAAGTAGTGTAAGGGACATTTGAGCCGCGTCGGGTGAGGCTAAATGCATATTTTCATAGGCTATCTTGGACTAGACAAAGGAGTTGTTAAAGGGATTTTTGGGCCGCGCCCCGGGCTGCAGCTCAGGCAGCCCGGGGCCTAGATCCGCCCCTGCTGCTCATTGACTACATAAGTTATTTGTCAGGACTGCACAGAGATGCAATGCTTGCTCTTCCTATTTCCAGCGCAGATCAACCACTCTAATGGCTTGATCGCTTTCAGTAGTTACATTCACTACTACAGATTCAATGCCGGCCCATCACTGCTCAAAATCAGAAAATGATTGGGGGTCTCAAAAAACCGACAGTGAAGGTCCATATCACCGTCGGTTGGTGGCTAGAACCGACAGTGATACAACAGTGATATTTCACTGCCGGTTCGTGGCTTGAATCGGCAATGGTGTTGTGCTATCATTGCCGGTTTTTGCCTTAAGCCCCGACAGTAATAGCCCACGGTACAAAAGCCAACGTCCTCCTCCCTCCTCTCTCCCATCCCGAGCACACTCATCCAGGAGAGGTGCGTTTTCCCACTCCCTCCATTGTTGCGGCCGTTCTTCACCAAAATGTTTGTCTTCATATTTCCAGCGCGGATGGACCACTCTAATGGCTGATCGCTTTTTGTAGTTACATTACATGTCTGTCATGGTAGAGTTTGCGTGAAAATTAATTGTAACGACTGAGTGATAGCCCACGGTACAAAAGCCAACGTACTCCTCTCTCCCAACCCGAGCACACTCATCCAGGGAGAGACGTGTTTTCCCACTCCCTCTATTGTTGTGGCCGTTCTTCACCAAAATGCTTGTCTTCATATTTTTCCAGCGCAGATGGACCACTCTAATGGCTTGATCGCTTTCTGTAGTTACATTACATATCTGTCATGGTAGAGTTTGCGTGAAAATTAATTGTAACGACTCAAGTAACCATTCTCAATGGTGTGCATACGAATATATATATATATATATATATATATATATATATATATATATATATATATATATATATATATATATATATATATATATATATATATATAGAACTACTACCTTGTAGCTGGCTACAAAATAGCTTATTCTGTAGCCACTTTGAGTTACGATAATTACTATGTTAATTTACGAGATTATAGTAACTCCTTACTAAGTGGTTTACTATAACGTTATGGTAAATATCCCCATGTGTTATAGTAACACAACTATTATAAATATGTATTGACATTATCGTAAATTAGTATATAAAATTATCGTAAATGGAGGTGGCTATAGAATAACTTATTTTGTAGCTGGCTACCAAATATACTCTCCCTATATATATATATATAGTTGTAGCTATGACAGGACTTGCTGCTGTTGCGATTGATTTGTAAGACTGATGTATTATGAGAGAAAAATACTATTTCATGGTTGAAAAAATATGACTAATTCTGACTTATAAGCTCAAGCGAACGTAGCCTAAGACTGCAACTGCAAGTTGGGGCACAGTTCTTTACATGCACAAGGGGCATTCGGACGCACGCTACGTGTGACCTGAATAGGTGGTGACCTACTGACATACTTTTTTTCCGTACTTCATCCGTCCCAAAATATATGTCGTTTTCGTTTTTCGAGAAACAATTTTGACAAAATATATATTAAAAAATATTAATATTTATAGTATATAATTGGTATCATTAAAAAGATCTTTAAATCTAGTTTTTAATAAATTTATTTAGAGATACAAATGTTACACGTATTTTCTACAAATCGAGTCAAAAATTTATGGCACGGAAACAAAAAAAACCGACAGATAATTTGCGACAGAGGGAGTACGGTAAAACCAAAGACTCGGGGCTCCCTAAAGAGCCTTTTACGCTAGTGCCATTAAAAAAGATGGCCTAATCGTCAATGCCCCTACAAAGTTGGGTCTATCACTGCCGTCCCTGGGTTTGGAAACTTCTTTCGCCCAAGCCATTCCATCGCCTCTTCGCTTGTTTTTCGCCGTTTGGGAGGCCTGACATGTGGGGTCGGGCATGGGAAATAACCCAGTTGCCCATGGGTATAGAGACAAAACAGGTCTCCGTGTTGACCGGTATTGACCGCTCTCACTCTCCCCATCTCGCTCGATTCCTCCTCTGTCCCCATCCCCCAAGCCCTAGCGACGACAGGACAGTCACTGGCTGCGACGGCGGCGGGGAGAGAAGAAATCGATCCCTCGTTCCTGAGCCTCGACATGGGATAGTGGTGCAACGAAGATAACGTTGCTCATCCTCTGCATTGGCGGCCCATGGAGGCGAACACGACGACGGCCGACCGACCTTCCTGGTTCCAAGAAGGGTGAGTTCTATTTTTCCCCCTTGCTTGCTTGTTCGTGGTGATTGTGGACAGTTAGGTCTAAGTGTGTTATGTGTGATTGCTGCCTTTTGTGATCGTTGTTGTTCATCTGTAGGATGGATCCAAATAGTAGCTACAACATAGAATTTTGGATTGTTGCTGAAAATACTCATGCGTCGTGGTTTAGCTTGAACGAAGTTCTAGATGCTGATGTTGCAAACTACTCAAATGTGGTGTTTGGCATTGTGGATAAGTATCTTGGGCGTTATGGGGATGTTTTTAGTCTGTTTTACTGGTGCCATGACACAAAGATGAACATCCCCTTGACCAATGACCAGCAGTTACTTGAGATGTTTGCTAAAAATAAAGCTAGCAAGTGCTGTTACATGACTTTAGCCTACCATAAACCCAACACTGACCCTCCTGTCATTCCTTCTTGGGATACCACTGCTAAGCAATCTGTTGAAGGTAAGCATTTCTTGAGTCATCTTGCAAAATTTTCTAATATGATGTCCTAACTGCTATTTTTTGCTAACTGCAGGGGTCAGCCAAAGAAGGAGCTGAAGAAAGCTACTGCAGCCAACACAGAGACAAGTATTGTGGTGGCCACACCTGCTGCAGGGATGGTTTTCCCTCCAAATGAGGCTGTGGACAATGATGTTACCAAGAAAAGGAAGAGAAAGGCCTCATCCACATCTACAATTGCATCAACATCTCAGAAGCAATTTTCTAGCAGGTATGATGGTCATTCCTCTCCCTATCATGTTTTCAATTTTCTAGCTTTGGATAATGTTTTGAATGTGTGTTTACTTCTTCAAGATCTAGAACTAGATAAAATGATCCTGTTCCTTTCCAAGCTGTGCACCTGGCACCTTACCATGGCCCAGCTGAAGCCACAACTGAAGCCACAGCTGAGGCCACAACTGAAGCCACAGACAGTGCCACAGTGATGGCATCACTGAATGAGCAGAGAAGCAGCCATGTTGCCAGTCCAAGGAGGAGGAAGATTGGTCTCAAGAAGAAGCTCACTCCAAAGAAGGTTGCTGCTTCCACTCCACAGGGTGCAGCTGACCCATCCAGCCCAGCAGCAAATACCAGAGGCAGGAAAAAGCTTCATCTTGATTAAAAAATAGGTGACTCAGCTAGGTGACTCAACTCTTGTCCTTTTGAAACAACTCATGTTGGAGAACACCCATCTTTTGTGAACTTATGCCTGTCATGTTAACATTATGTTGAACTTATGCCTGTGATGTGAACTGATGACTGTGTTGTGAACTTATGGCTGTGTTGAAATACTATGTTGAACTTATGCCTGTGCAATGTTGGTATCATCAGTTTGGTCAAATGAAATGTTCACCATAAATTAGCACTGTTGTGTGGTCTGCAATGACATTCCAACATTGATTCATTCATTGATACATCATTGTTCATTCATACATGCATATAGATGAGCACAGCCAAACACACAAACACACACATACTTCTTCATTATTGCATACAAGGCAAGAAAGATGGCAACAAAGACTAGCTTCTCAATCCATTTTAGCTATTGCAAAACCCCATCAGCTCTGTCTTCCACTCCACCTCTAGCAGCAGCCTGGGTAGCTTCATGGATGAGGGGCAAATGAGCTGGATCTGTAGTAGGTCCTGCTGCAATTGGCTGTAGAGCCACTGGAGCTACAATTTGTGCAGGAGTGACATCCATCTCATCCTCCACTGATAGAACTAGCAGCCTCCAGCCTGAGCACAAAATGGTCACCAGATTGTAGGAACCAAGCACCTGAGAAGTAGGAATAAACAAGAACATGACCAATGAATAAAGACATACCGAGAAGTATGGACACTTGTGGAAGACATGCTTGGTGTTCTTGCCGGTCATTGAGGTGAATCGATTGGCAAGCACCCTACAGTTGGGGCAAAACACCCGCCTAGTGAGCCGCCTCTCATAGCTACTGCTTGAAGCTTCAGATATGGTGAGTGTTGAGAGAAGTGAGTGGTGAAGAAATGAGGAGTGCACTGCCTAGGGGAGCCAGGGTCATTTTGGCGCCAAAGCCAACAAGATTGGTGCCAAAACCCACCTGAATGGCGCCAAGAGGCTAGGTCCTGGGAGTGGCATAGAAGAAACACACAAGTTTTCAGTCATCCTCTTACTCCCCAGTGGCATTCAAGTCTTTTTCCACCTACGTTACCCACCGTTAGTAGCTACAATGGACGAAATGGCTTGGGCGAAAGAAGTTTCCAAACCTAGGGACGGCAGTGATAGACCCAACTTTGTAGGGGCATTGACGATTAAGCCATCTTTTTTAATGGCACTGGCGTAAAAGGCCCCTCTCTAAATCCTAGGCCTGCCAAGGTCTGTCTGAGTGGGAAATCCATGGCGTCCAAAAGAAGCCATCACATCGAATCTTACGATATGTGCATGGAGCATTAAATGTAGACAAAAAAAAACTAATTGCACAGTTTGGTTTTTTTCGTGAGACGAACGTTTTGAGCCTAATTAGTCCATGATTGAATACTAGTTGCCAAATAAAAACAAAAGTGCTACAGTAGCCAAATTCCCAAATTTTGCCCAACTAAACAAGGCCAGAAGGAGACTCCCCAACCACAAAACCCATAAAAAAGGACATTACGCAGACAACCAATCAGATCAGTGATGCACGAGGCAACTAGTTGGATGAATCTTTGCAGAGTATGACTACACCACCACCAACTCACGGTACTTGTAAACCCCATTCCCCTATCCATATAAATGGGATAGGGAACCGCACCAAGAGAAGACAAACCAAAAAACACAAAACAAGCACAAGAAGCAACCACTCTCACATAGAGTATTCTCAATGTCTTGCAACTCACATCCCTACATGAACTTTGAGCACTCACGCACAGCAATAGAACTCTACTTTCTGAATCACTCAAACTGGTATAATGGGCACAACAATAGAACTCTACTTGACACACTAGACACAGGGCTAGGTCATTCGAACTGGTATAATCCTTTATGTTTTGTGTGCTACCCCATCGAACCCCCATGCATGACATAAAATTTGACTTGACGGTGGTATGAAACACTAATGGCATTACCCTTTTGAGATCATTTTTATAAGCAACCATATTGATCTTCAATATTCAAGTTCAATTGTGCCCGCTCATCCTCAGTAACTAGGGAAAAAAGCAGGACACTGTGCCAATAAATATGGTTAATAGGGCATAGTGTCCTTCTCATCTAGTCTTCCATGCCGACATGTTCACCAACTCATTTCAATGACAACATGCACTCACCCCTTCTCTGCTGCCACCCCCCGTTCAATAAATGTACCTCACTCTTCTCCCTTGACCTTTTCATACGTTGACATCGGCTTCCTTATATATATTCATCCAAATTGTGAAAAGGAAGGAACAAGAGGGGACAAATGTCAAGCCATAAGAGTTGTTTTTGTGTTCATGTGAGAGAGTAGAGAGCTTTGTCCCATTTTGATATCCCCACCATTTCATGTATGATACAGGTTATGACCCCATTCGCTTCGCTAAAAAAACAAGCAAAAACATTATTCCGATTGATTTGTTGTGAGAGAAAAACACTATTCTAGCTAAAAAAACAAGCTAAAAAGACGGATTATAAGAGAAGCGAACAGGGCCTGTATGCATTTCGAGAATGGGAAGCATGGGGAAAAGGGTACACCAAGGGTCTCACTGAGTGGGTGAGCAGGAATTGACTGAATCATGATATTCCTTATGGAAAATTAGTGTTGCATTAGCTTCAGACAAGCATGACTGAAGTAACAAATGACAACCGAGTTTCCCAAATATCCTGCTTTGTCTAGTTACTTACACATTCTTCTTTCCATGGGCAACTGGTGACGTTGATGGCATGATTAGTTTTCCATGAACCATTGAAGGCAGTTTGTCGATGCAGAAAGTGATTAACATGTAAATATTTATAGTTTTGTCGTACATTGTGATCGGAGGTGACCTAGCACTTAATGACATAGGGTTTATACTGGTTCAGGCAACATGCCCTATGTCCAGTTTGAGTCGATCGATGACTTTATTCTTAAGCCCAGGTGCTCGAAGTTTGCAGTGGGGTTACAAACGAGAAGGAGAAAGATAAGGGATACAAGGGGTCCGGCCGGACTCTGGTCTGAAGGGCCGAGAGTGATGAGAGCGCCGTTATGTGCTAAGTGTCCTAGTGAACTTGATCGATTTGAATGAACTGAGTCTTTTGGGAGAGAGCGCATCCCCTTTTATAGATGAAGGGGATGGCCTTACAAGTGATAGAGAGAGAGTTTGTATGCTACTAAGTCTTGTTGCCCATACCGGTGGGTACAAGATGATGGTAGGCGCCCAGATGCACGTGGGAGGTTGCGTCGTCTTCTTCAAGTATGACAGATGTCGGTGCCTGCCACACTATTGATACCCAGAGGCATGCAAGGGGTTTTACCATGTTCATCTGGTATAGTAAATGCTGGCACCTACAACACCGTTGATGCCCTAGAGGCACATGGGGGGGCCTTACTATATTCGTCTGGTATGGGAGTTGATGGCGTTTACAACACTATAGGGGAAAATGTCAATGCCTACAACACTACTTTGGTTCTGTCATGCCAGGCAGGTCGCAGGGTACTATCTGGCAGATGCACAGGGTATGGTCCCTGGTATTGCAGTTTGACTTGTGCATCCTACCTTACTTTCTCCGTTCATTTCCTGGTCTTTATTGAGCGGGTGTCCCTGGTCAGTTGGTCCTAGTCGGCTCTGATTGTGCCAGTTGGAGAGGAGCTGTAAGCAGGGGTTCGACGTTTTCCCGATTGGATAAGCGGGTCGGAGTCGAAAGTGGTGTTTTGAACAGGCCTTTCGATTGGAGAGGCCGTCTGGAGGTGGGCTAGAGACCGAAGCGAGCGCTCTGGTTGGAGAGGTGGGCTGGAGTCAGAAGCGGGCGCCATTCCTTCTCGGCCAGGCCTTCCGGTCGGAGATTGGATCGCTCGTCTGACCTATCATTTTAGGTACTTGGGTTGGCCCAAGAGTTGCGCGTTGGTTGGCAATGTTGCCTGCTGAGCCAAGCCTTTACTGGGAAGCCAGTCCATGAGGGACCTCAGGTTTATGAACCCGACAGGAGCCCCCAAGCCTCTAGGCAATTCGGGTAGAATCGTCTAGGGGATTTTTGTCTTGACGGCGGGTGTGCACGAGCGCACCCACGGGTGTAGCCCCCAAGCCCTCGGACAATTCAGGAAGAATCGTCTAGGGGATTTTTGTCTTGACAATGGGTGTGCGTGAGCACACCCATGGGTGTAGCCCTCGAGCCCTCGGGCGATTCGAGCAGAATCGTCTGGGGGGGTTTTCGTGTTGCCAATGGAGGAGGTTTCGTTTCGTCAGCGGGTGCACGCGAGTGCACCCGCGGGTGTAGCCCCCAAGCCCTCAGGCGATTCGGGCAGGATCGCCTAGGGGGTTTTGTCAATGGGCATGTGTGCGTGTATTTTAGTCGAGACGGAGTCATCAACCAAGGTGTCGTGCGCAGCCAAGGCGGGTTTTAGGGATCGGGTGACAGTGCTCGTAGATCCTGGTGTCGGTGCAGCCCGCACAGCCAAGGCAGTTAATTTAGGGATCAGGCGAGGCAGAGCTCGCGAATCCTAGCATCGGTGCAGCCCGCACAGCCGAGGCAGTTAGGTTAGGGATCGGACGAAGCGAAGCTCGCATATCCCGGCGTTGGTGTAGCCCACGTAGCCGAGGCAGTTAGTTTAGGTGTTTTTTAGCCCCTGAGCCCCATTCGCTTGGTAGGGGTCGGTTTGAGTTTTATGCATTACCCCATCCTCGGTTTCTCACAACCAAAGGGGCTGAGCTTTGTAGCTTGCCTCGATCGCTTGGGCTCGAGTACGCGCTCGGTGAGCTCGCTAACGGGTATGATCGAGTGGAATCCGGGTCTATCGTTCGTGACGGGGTTGGCATAGCCCTCTTATGACATTCCACTACTTCTTTACCTACAACTCACCAGATGCCTAGGTCATTCCGAAGACCGACCCAGGTGGCCCGCTGGCCTCCCCTTGATGGAGATTCTATGGGTTTGGCATAGGTTTAGGATCGAACGAGAAGGTTGAGATGACCCTATCCGCTTCAGGGCAGACTGGGTGAGGGTCTCATGGGGCTCATCTATGTTTTCTCCCCTAGCTCTGTTTGACATGAGGCAACTTTGAGCCCTTCTTGGACCGGCCTTCGAACCCCGATCAGTCGTTGCTCATGTTTGAATGAGGCAACTACCGCTTCATGACTTAACACGGAGCGTTGTGATACATTTGACTACATACGTAATGCTTTAGTTCCCGAGCCCCTGGGCGATTTAGGTAGAATCATCTATGGGGTGCGGTCGTATGGAATGAATGCGTGTATGGATGTATGAATGATTATAAAGGAAGGGCGGGGGTCGGTAATGTTACCTTGATGACTCGAGTGATGGGGTTTGAAGAGCTCCAATCAGAAATGTCTGACCGAAACCCATGCTCGTCATTCATGATAGAGTCGGCATGACCTACATGGGGCGTCCCTTTGCTCCTTATCTATCTCTCAAGTTTTCCAGAGCCATTCGATTGACTTAGGAAGCCCGATGGTCTCTCCTAGCGGAGATCCCGTTGTTTGGGGTTTTCCATGTCCCGCCTGGGGAGACGGAGAGCCGTCTGCGTGTGGTGGCGCTTTGTTTTTCACGCCTGGTCATGCGGTGGTGGTGGGCCATACCTAGGCCATGTCCCGTCTGATCAGGTGTCGTTCCATCGGGTAGGGCGCATCTCATTGGTCAGGGCGCGTCTAAGGCTGGACAAAAAACTCGAAGCTCGTTAGCTCGCTTAGCTCATGGCTGGCTCGACTCGGCTCGTTATGATAACGAGCCAAGCTGAGCCAAGATTTTAGCTCATTAGCAATAATGAGCCAACTCGAGTCAGCTCGCGAGCTAAATGAGCCAAGCTTCTAGGAAAAAAGTATCAAAACTTATATTAGTTTTTGTATTACTTCATGTCTTGCACTTTACAATTGACTAGTAACTGGTCTAGACCCTATAAATTTATTGGTAACTGGTCTAGATGCATTTCTTTTATATTATTATTATTCTCAAACTTTAGATAAATGCAAATATTATATTTTGTGTATTTTTTATACCTAGCTCGCAAGCTTTACGAGCCAGCTCGAGCTTTTAACGAGCCGAGCCGAGCTAGCTTTCTGGCTCATTAGGACAACGAGCCGAGCCAAGCTAGCTTGTTATCTTAATGAGCCGAGCCGAGCCAGCTCATTATCCAACCTTAGGCGCGTCCCATCGTATCCCATCTGCATTAAATGGGGAAGGGAGAGGGTTTTTTGCCCCCATCGTTTTGCCTTTCCCTGATCACCGCGCCTTCCCCATCTGCTACGCGCTTTTCTTTAAGTAGGAGAAGGGAGAGGGCTTTCGCCCTGTTCCTTCACCTATTCCTCATCTACCATCTCTTCTCTTTCTTCCTTCTCGCCAAGAGTGTCTGAGTATCGCGGTGGTTCCTAGGAGAGAAAAGGGAGAGAGCGAGGGAGAGGAGAAAACTCACAAATCCATTTGTGAACCCAAAACAAAATGTCAGGCTAAAGGTCATCCGTTGTGAGGGAGTCTCTGCTAGAGTCCTTCACCAAGATGGGGTTTCTGTCGCCGAAGGAGGTGGCGCACTAGAGGGCTCCCAGGAGGAAGGATTTCCCACAACCTCAGGCCGATGAGGTGGTTTCTTTCGTTGCCTTCCATGAGCGCGGCCTAGGATATCCCGTGCACTGGTTCCTATGTGGTCTCCTCAATGAGTGGGGTTTAGAGCTACAGCACCTCAATCTGACTGATGTGCTACATATCGCTGGCTTCATCACAGTGTGTAGGGCCTTTCTTAGGATAGAGCCGCACATGGACTTCTTTCGGTGGATGTTCTCTAGGTGAACTTTGTTGGTGGGGAATCTGCCCAAGGCCACATTGGTGGGGGGCTTTGTGCTACAGAAGAAACCGAGCGCGGGGGGGGGGGGGGGGGGGCTCGTACCCTATGTATTTCCCCTGTGACTCCAACTGAGGATGGCATGGGGAATGGTTCTACATCTGGAATCCGGTGGAGGCACCGTTCCCCCCCCCCCTTTACTAGTCGGAGGCCGGAGAAGCTAGACAGCTGGTTGTGGGGCCCCACCAGTCGATAGAAGAAGAAGGTGGAGATCATCGAGGTGGAGCTCTAGAAGCTCATGTGGCGTGGCCTTGACGGGGTGCGGGTGTTCCACACCCTCTTCCGCCGTCGGGTTGCTCTACTGGCGGAGAGGATGCGGCTGATGTGGAAGTTCAATGGCCCGACGGACCCTGACCGTATGTTGCCGGAGGAGCTACCGACCGATGAGGTCTGGAGTTGCCTTGACTAGGTGCTGTAGCTGAGGCCCAAAGAGAAGGTCGATGGAAAGCCCATATCTCTCAATGCCATGATGGTATCCAAACTGGTATGCTCCCATTTCTTAACTCCGTGTTCTTTTCCCCTTGGCTTTCCTGTTTTTTGATTTCGAGTCGCCTATTTTCTTAGGGATTTGAAGCATACAAGTCCCGGCCGCACCTTCCAAAGGGGCCGGAGGGCGTAGCTCGGTAGGCCACCCAGAAGGAGATGGTAGATGCCAGGAAGAAGAAAAAAGCCAAGGAGTCTCAGTAGAAGTATGAGAAGGAGATCGCTCGGCACGTGAAGGCCACGGAAAATAGGAGCGATGTCGAGTCAGAGCTTGAGTTGGAGGACCCCACAGAGGTGGGGGACGACATGATTTTCTCCGAGGAGGAAAACCGGGAGGTCGTTGTGACCTCGGTGGAGCGTTATGATCTTATGGCTGTGTTTGCTGGCGGCGAGGAGGGGGTAGAGAGGCATGGCAATGTCCCCGCATCGAGGAAGCGTGCTGCGAGCATGGACACCGTCGGCGAATAGGAGGCGAAGCGAACGCGGTCACCGCGCCCTTCGGTGGCATCGCCGGTCTTGTCCCCGCATGTAGCAGGCATGACAGAACAAGCCTAGCGGTTAGAGGAGCGAGCTTGCACCCGTGTGTCATTGGGGCTAGCGCCAGTGCATGGCTCACAGTGGGAGGATGCCCTACCAGCTGCTCCATTCAGCGTGCCTCGAGCAGGTCATGGTGACTCATAGGCTGAGCAGGAGCTAGTTGGGTCGGCTCCCCTGGTTGAAGCAAGGGGGCATGGGTCGTGGCCTAGGAGCAATCCTCTCCCTATGGGCCCGTCGTTGTCTTGCCTGGGCTTCAGAGTCGTACCACTTTCATCCCGGTATGCCTTTCTTTATTTCTTTTCGATCTTGCTTTTGAGTTTTTCGAAATGTGACTGACCCATACCTTTTTGATAGTGGTCGGATGTTGTCGGGGCTGAGCATCACCCTAACTCCCATGTGGGAGGATTGGAGGCCCACCTTGCAGCGTGCCGTGATGAGCGGCTAGGAGAGCAGGGTGGTGGCAGCGAGTCCTTCCCTTTTGGGGGTGGTGCCTTCTAGGTCGGTCGCTAGTACGGTGGTGGCGACGATGTTGGTGGCGATCCCGGTGGTGATGGCGGAGGCCATGTCAGAGGTTTCCCTTGCGGCCCCTCCTCCACCCGCTATGGTGGAAGAGGAGAGGGAGGCTAGGCTCCCTACCTCGCCTGGTGGAGGGCTACACAGCTCACCTTCCCGATCAGCGCTGGAGGTGCTGAGGGGAGATGCGCCCAGGACAGAGCTGGAACGCCTGTCAGTGGCCCATGAGACCGAGGTGATGGAGATCCCCTTCGATGATGAAAGGTCCTAATATGGCTAGAGGGGGGTGAATAGCCTATTTAAAAATCTACAAATCAACTAGAGCAATTTGATTAGTATGACAAATAGCGAAATGCAAACTTGCTCTAGCTCTACAAGGGTTGCAAGCCACCTATCCAACAATTCTGGTTATAATGATTACTAGGCACACAACTTGCAATGTTACTACTCACTAAGAGCTCTCAATCTAGCTATTCTAAAGAGCTCTAATAGATGAACTTAAAATAACAAAGTAAGCTCTCAATTCTAATTATACTAAAGAGCTTGCCACAACTAGTTTGCAAGAGTATAAATGAGTGAGTAGGGTGATTATACCGCCGTGTAGAGGAGTGAACCAATCACAAGGTGAATATTAAATCAATCACCGGGAGAATACCAAATGGCAAGAGACAACCAATTTTCTCCTAAGGTTCACGTGCTTGCTAACACGCTACGTCCCCGTTGTGTCGACCAACACTTGGTGGTTCGGTAGCTAAGAGGTGTTGCACAAACCTCGTCCACACAATTTGGACACCGTAAGAACCTACCCACAAGTGAGGTAACTCAATGACATGAGCAATCCACTAGAGTTACCTTTCGGCGCTCCACCAGGGAAGGTACAAATCCCCTCATAATCACCAGAGATGGCCATGAATAATCACCGACTCATGCCAATCCTCCTCCGCTACACCAAGCCATCTAGGTGGTGTCAACCACCAAAAGCAACAAGCAAATCCCATAGCGAAACACAAACACCAAGTGCCTCTAGATGCAATCACTCAAGCAATGCACTTGGATTCTCTCCCAATCTCACAAAGATGATGAATCAATGATGGAGATGAGTGAGAGGGCTTTGGCTAAGCTCACAAGGTTGCTATGTCAATACAAATGGCCAAGAGAATGAGCTTGAGCCAGCCATGGGGCTTAAATAGAAGCCCCCATGAAATAGAGCCATTGTACCCCTTCACTGGGCACAACATGGGGTGACCGGACGCTCCGGTCAGATCGATCGGACGTAGGACCCCAGCGTCCGGTCGCCCAATGCTTGCCACGTGTCATCGGCTTCAAACGTCGTTCGCCCGATCTCAACGGTCAAGTGATGACCAGACGCATCAGTTAGAAAGTGACAGGACGTAGGACCCCAACGTCTGGTTATTTCCAGTAAGGTTCCAAACGTGAAATATCATGACCGGACGCGTCCGGTCAAGCTCGATCGAACTCACCTAGCGTCCGATCACTCAACGTTTCCTCTATGCGCCTCATGTCAGCGTATGTCAGCACTGACCGGACGCACCCTACCACCGTTCGGTCACTCTTCGCGCTAGCATCCGGTCACAAGACCGAGATGCGTGCTCACTACTGCTACTGACCAGATGTAGGACCCCAGCATCCGGTCACTATGCCACCAGCGTCCGGTCACTCTGTGAACCCCTATCTCTTCTGTATAGGGCGCCGGTGGCACCATCGGACTGTCCGCACTCTATGAGCGGACACTCCATCGGTGAAGTTTCTAACCCTTGCTCAAATGTGCCAACCACCAAGTGTATCACCTTGTGCACATGTGTTAGCATATTTTCACAACACATTTTCAAGGGTGTTAGCTCTCCACTAGATCCTAAATGCATATGCAATGAGTTAAAGCATCTAGTGGCACTTTGATAACCGTATTTCAATATGAGTTTCACCCCTCTTAATAGTACGGCTATCGATCCTAAATGTGATCACACTCACTAAGTGTCTCGATCACTTAAAATAAAATGGCTCCTACTATTTATACCTTTGCCTTGGGCCTTTTGTTTTTTTCTTTCTTCTTTTCCAAGTTTAAGCATTCGATCATCACCATGCCATCACCATCATCATGATCTTTACCACTGCTTCATTACTTGGAGTAGTGTTACCTATCTTATAATCACTTTGATAAACTAGGTTAGCACTTAGGGTTTCATCAATTAACCAAAACCAAACTAGAGCTTTCAATCTTCCCTTTTTTGGTAATTGATGACAACCCTTACACAAAGATATGAATTGAGATTTAATTGAATCCATGTTGCTTGCCCAAGCATATTTACCATGTGTAAAAGAATATAGACAAGTTTCATGAACTTGGAAATGGTAGCAATTGCTCCCCCTACATATGTGCTAAGAGTTTGGATTGTAGCTTGCACATATGCTTAGATAGGAAATATAGGAGACAATTTCTATCGTATGATGCTAAGGTATAAGAGATGGACCTTTGAAGCGTGATACCAATCGGAGTGCACCAATATAACATCCTTAGCACCATTAGTAACTATACATACACAAAAACTAGAATACCCCATGAGATCAACATTACAAGCAAAGGTCCAGTTTCCATAAAATGAACATAAGTCTAGTTACTTTAGCCTATGCATACTAGTTTTTCATTTCACCATTCAAGCATATAACTAGCATACACCACACAAGCATGGATATTGAAATTTAGAACTTGTGTCATGCAAGCAAATATATGAAATGCATATTCAAATGCAACATACAAGTTTATGAGCTTGCTCCCCCTACTTGTGTGCATTCTTGATTGATCCCCTACAATTGTCATTTCATTTGTTTGCTTTGCTCCTACTATCTTTGTGAATTTCTCTCCCCCTTTATCAACAATTAGCACAAAAGGTAAGCTTAAATTATAGATAGGTTGGGGTGAAACCATGTGAAATAAGGATCATTTTTCTAATTTGGTTCAATCTTGATTACTTGCAAAAGATATTTAACTCGGTTTGATCCAAGGACAAGCTTCTTCACACCTCTAATTAAGGGTTATCTTGTACCATGTTGAGTTAAACACTTATAGCTTATTTTCTAGATCAAACACTAGGTTTACAAGCCCACAAACATGTCATATGCTACCACTAGATCATTTCAAATATACAAGCAATAGTGGTACCATACAAGCATCAAATTCATTTGATTTTCATGAATGAGCCTAGGACATGATAGGAATGACTAGATGCACTAAACAAGTCCTTAGCAATGGATGGATGACATGTCAATCAACTTTACCTTGCTTTGTTCGAAAGAGAGGCATGTCATATAGTGGGGTGCATCAACACATATTGGAGAAGTCAAGTATGTTCAATTCATTCCTTAGCTTGCAAAACCTCTTTTCATCAAGTGGTTTGGTGAAGATATCGGCAAATTGATCTTCGGTGTCCACACTCTTAATGCAAATGTCCCCTTTTTATTGGTGATCTCTTATGAAATGATGGCGGACATCTATATGCTTTGTTCTTGAATGTTGAACTAGGTTGTTTGTGAGCTTTACGGCACTCTTATTGTCACATAGCAATGGCACTTGCTTGAATTTGATTCCAAAATCACTCAAAGTAGCCTTCATCCAAAGTAATTGTGCACAACAACTACCGGCCAAAATGTACTCTGCTTCGGCGGTTGAAAGTGCTACACTATTTTGCTTCTTTGATGACCAAGATACAAGTGATCTTCCCAATAGTTGACATGTGCCTGATGTGCTCTTTCTTTCAACTTTGCATCCCGCATAATCAGAGTCCAAATATCCAATCAACTCAAATCTTGCTCCTTCGGGATACCACAATCCAATATTTTGTGTATGCTTCAAGTACCTCAATATTCTCTTTGTTGCTTTCAAATGACTTTCTCTTGGTGAGGCTTGAAATCAAGCACACATGCATACACTAAACATCACATCTAGCCTTGATGTGGTCACATAGAGTAGGCTTCCAATCATAGACCGATACATCTTTTGATCCACCACGTTGCTACTAGCATCACTATCCAAGCTTCCACTTGTCCCCATTGGTGTACTAATAGCTTTATCATCATCCATTCCAAACTTCTTTAGCATGTCCTTGATATACTTGCCTTGACTTGCAAATGTGCCATTCTTCATTTGCTTGATTTGAAGACCAAGAAAGTAGCTAAGCTCTCTAATCATGAACATCTCAAACTCACTTGCCATCATCTTGCCAAACTCCTCACAAAAATCTTGATTTGTTGACCCAAAAATGATATCATCAACACAGATTTGCATTACAAACAAGTCATTTCTAAGCTTCTTGGTGAAGAGAGTGGTGTCAACCTTTCCCATCTTGAATCCCTTATAGAGTAGGAAATCTCTCAATCTCTCATACCATGCTCTAGGTGCTTGTTTTAATCCATACAAAGTCTTTCTCAACTTATAAACATGGTTGGGTTTCTTCTCATCTTCAAAACTAGGAGGTTGCTCAACATACACAAGCTCATTGATGTACCCATTGAGAAATGCACTCTTCACATCCATTTGGTACAACTTGATGTTGTGGGCATAAGCATAGGCTAACAAGATCCTAATTGCTTCCAATCTTGCAACCGGGGCATATGTTTCTTCAAAGTAAAGTCCTTCAACTTGAGTGTAACCTTGAGCCACTAATCTTGCTTTGTTCCTTATTACTATCCCATCTTGATCTTGCTTATTCTGAAAGACCCACTTGGTTCCAATCACATTATGACCCTTAGGCCTCTCAACTAACTCCCATACTTGGTTTCTTATAAAGTTGTTTAGCTCTTCATGCATAGCATTGACCCAATCAACATCCTTCAAAGCTTCATCTATCTTCTTAGGTTCAATGGATGACACAAATGAGAAATGCTCACAAAATAAAGCCAATCTTGATCTAGTTTGCACACCTCTTGAAATATCACCAATAATAGTGTCCAAGGGATGATCTCTTGCAACATTGGTTAGTTGAAGCACTTGCACTTGATTGCTTTGCATTTGATAGATCACTTGGTTGAGATGATGAACTAGCCACTTATTGTTGATCTTGCACTTTGTCATCACTAGTTCTTGCTTGAACTTGATCATGAGAACCACTAGCTTGCACATTTGAGTTAGAGAGCACTTGATTCTTGTCATCCTCAACATCAATCACCTTTCTAGGCCTTATATCACCAATGTCCATGTTCTTCATTGGATTGACCAATTGAGTGCCTCTTACATCATCTAGATTCGCATCTTCCTCTTGGGAACCATTTGTTTCATCAAACTCCATATTATGAACCTCCTCAAGAGTACCACTAGTCAAATTCCAAACTCTATATGCCTTGCTAGTAGTGGAAGTAACCAAGCAAGAAGCCTTCATCACATTTCTTTTCAAACTTGCTCAATCTAGTGCCTTTCTTCAATATGTAGCATTTACAACCAAAAACCTGAAAGTATGCTATGTTGGGCTTTCTTCTATTCAATAGCTCATAAGGTGTCTTCTCCATCATGGGGTGATAATAGAGTTAGTTGCTATAATAGCAAGCCATGTTGATTGCTTTGGCCCAAAATGAATGACTCACAATGTACTCACTCAACATTGATCTTGCCATGTCAATCAAAGTTCTATTCTTCCTTTCAACTAAGCCATTTGATTGAGGAGTGTACTTGGCCAAGAATTGATGTCTAATTCCAAATTCATCACACAACTCAACAATTCTTATGTTCTTGAACTCACTTCCATTATCACTTCTCACTTTCTTGATAGTAGTTTTAAACTCATTGTAAATGCCCTTGACAAAAGATTTGAATGTTGCAAACACATCACTCTTGTCAACAAGAAAGAATATCCATATGTATCTAGTGAAATCATCCACAATCACAAATCCATATTTGTTTCCACCAATGCTAGTGTATGTGGTTGGTCCAAACAAGTCCATGTGCATCAACTCAAATGCCTTAGATGTACTCATCATGATCTTTTTAGGATGTGTGTTACCAACTTGCTTTCTGGCTTAACATGCACTACATAGCTTATCCTTCTCAAATGTGACTTCTTTCAAGCCTCTAATTAAGTCATGCTTGATCAACTTGTTCAATTGTTTTATTCCAACATGACCAAGCCTTCTATGCCATAACCAACCCATGCTAGACTTAGTGATCAAACATGTTTTCAATTGAGCTCCTCTAGCATTGAAATCCACCAAGTATAGATTCTCATATCTAAATCCTTTGAATATCAAGTTAGAGCCATCTACACTTATGATCTCTACATCATCCACACCAAATATGCACTTGAAACCAGGATCACATAATTGAGCTACCGACAAAAGGTTGAAGTTCAGCTCTCTACTAGTAGCACATTAGAAATGCTCAAGTCATTGGATATTGCAATCTTACCAAGCCCTTTGACCTTGCCTTTGCCATTGTCACCAAATGTGATGCTATCAATCCCATTGCTCTTGTTTTCTTTGATTGAACTGAACATTCTTGGATCACTGGTCATGTGTTATGTGCACCCACTATCAAGTACCCAATGTCCTTTCTCCGGCTTTATAATTGACCTACAAAAGAATATCAATTCTTCTTAGGTACCCAAACTTGCTTGGGTCCTTGAAGGTTAGTTACCAAGGTCTTTGGTATCCCAAATGGCCTTCTTCTTTGGGCCCACAATTGGTGTACCAATGAATTTAGCCTTCACACCATTAGCACCCTTAACAAGCATATACAAAGAATCAAATTTAATTGAGGATACATTAGGTAGCTTGTTCTTGTCAATCTTGCAATATTGCTCTACATGCCCAACTTGCTTGCATCTATTGTAAAACCGACCATTGCCCTTCACAAAGCTAACTTTGGAAGTGGCAAAGGTCGCCTTGCCTTTCTTAGGGGTATAGCCTAATCTCTTTTTGTTGATAGAAAACCTTTGGCTACCCAAGCACTTTAGCAAGCAGGCATCTCCACCATAGGCATTGCCTAAGGCATGAGTGAGCTCATTCACCTCCTTCTTGAGGGTCTCATTTTCCACCATTAGTGAGGCATCACAAGTGAGACCATCACTCAAAGGTGAAGTAGAAGTAGTCATGCTACAAGAAGTCTTAGTGGGAGCAACTACAATAGGCTTATAAAAAGATTCATCAATAAGATCATATGTTAGTCCCACATCACATGATAGAATCACTTGCTCCTTCTTAGCTTCCTCCACTTTGACTTTCTTGATGAGAGAGGAGTGAGCCTTTTCAAGCTTAGAGTGAGCTTTGCCAAGCTTCTCATGGGCTTCCATTAGCCTCTCATGAGTGGCATTGAGCTCATCAAGGGATTGCTCAAGAAATTTTACTTTTTTGCGTAATTCTTTGCACTCCTTTCTCTTCATCTCATTGCAAGTGTGCACTTGCTCACACATGTCCAAGAGTTCCTCCTTGGTGTACTCCTCCTCATCATCATCATTATCATCATTCCTATAAGCATCACTTTCACATTCATCATCATCACTCACATCATATTTTACCTTGGTAGGCTTTGCCATGAGGCATGTCGATGGAGTGTCGAAGATGGAGGGCTTGTTGTTGATGGTGATGCTTGCTAGTGCTCTCTTGATAGATTTCTTGTCATCATCACTAGAGCTATCACTATCCGAAGAGCCATCACTATCCCATGTGACCACATAGGCTCCACCTTTCTTCTTCTTTTGGAAGGTCATTTTCTTCTTCTTCTTCTTCTCCTTCTTTTCTTTCTTATCCTTTTTGAGCTTCTTCTTCTCATCCTCATCATTGTCACTATTGTAGGGACAATTTGCTACAACGTGATCGGGACTCTTGCAATCGTAGCATCTTCTCACATATTCTTTGTTTTTGGTGTGATCTCTTCTCTTTCTTGCACCATAGCCCTTCTTCTTCATGAATTTTCCCATCTTGCGTACAAAGAGGGCCATAGCTTCATCATCAATATCACTAAGATCATTATCATCACTTGATTCTTTCTTAGACTTGCCCTTGTTCTTGGATGATGATGAGCTAGACTTGAATGCTATACTCTTCTTTTTCTTGTCTTCTTCCTTTTTGTCATCCTTATCATCCCCTTCCCTTTCCACACAGTATGTCTCTTGGGTCATGACATCACCTAGTACTTGATTAGGGGTAATCTCCTTCAATCCTCCTCTTATGATGAGCAATCTCAACATCTCAAATCTTGGAGATAGGCACATCAAGAACCAATGAGAGACATCATCATCCTTGATCTTCTCTCCCAATGCCTTCAAATCATTGACAATGACTTGCAATCGATGGAACATCTCTAGAATGCTCTCATCATCCTTCATCTTGAAGCTTGTCAACTTATCCTTGAGGATGTACAACTTGGCACTCTTCACCGCCGGTGTGCCCTCATATGTTTCCTCCAATCTCCTCCACACCTCATTAGCTCTTTCATAATCTTTGATTTGCTCAAACACCTTGGAATCAATGGCATTGTATATGGTATTGAGAGCCATTGTATTACATTGCTTGTTAGTCTTGTCTTGGTTGGTGGGATTGTCAGGATCAATGATAGCATAATCATTCTCGGTCACTTCCCATACTTGACCATTGATTGAACCAAGATACATCCTCATCTCTCTCTTTCAATAATCATAGCATGTGCCATCAAAGAATGGTGATTTGCCCCCCACATGGTTGAACACAACTTGAGCCATAATTTGACACCGAGGTTGTTAAACCTTCAATCAAACTGTGACCACGGCTCCGATACCACTTGAAAGGTCCTAATATGGCTAGAGGGGGGGTGAATAGCCTATTTAAAAATCTATAAATCAACTAGAGCAATTTGATTAGTATGACAAATAGCAAAATTCAAACTTGCTCTAGCTCTACAAGGGTTGCAAGCCACCTATCCAACAATTCTAGTTGCAATGATTACTAGACACACAACTTGCAATGTTACTACTCACTAAGAGCTCTCAATCTTGCTACTCTAAAGAGCTCTACTAGATGAACTTAAAATAACAAAGCAAGCTCTCAATTCTAATTTCACTAAAGAGCTTGCCACAACTAATTTGCAAGAGTATAAATGAGTGAGTAGGGTGATTATACCGCTGTGTAGAGGAGTGAACCAATCACAAGGTGAATATTAAATCAATCACTGGGAGAATACCAAATGGCAAGAGACAACCAATTTTCTCCCGAGGTTCATGTGCTTGCCAACACGCTACATCCCCGTTGTGTCGACCAACACTTGGTGGTTCGGTGGCTAAGAGATGTTGCACAAACCTCGTCCACACAAGTTGTAAAGTATAAGTATTTCAGCAGATGTAAAAAGTTAAGTTCGTGGGGAAGCCCCCGTGTAAACGTTCTTGTGTACTTAATGAATACAATCAGTTTTGTTTTTGTGATGGAATTACTCCATTCGGGGAAGCTTGTCCCATTCGTTCCTTAGTTTTACCTTAGCATAATTTTGTTTCTTATTCTTTCTTTTTTGCACTTGCCCATTCGTGTCGTAGGCTACAACCTTAGGAGCCCGGGTGTGGCCCATGAGGCTCAGCTGTTCGTAACCGTAGGTAGAGGCGGGGTGCGATCGGTTGGAATATTTAAAGCAAAGCTACATAAGGTAATTTAAAGGAATGAACTACCCTTTTGTTCAGATAGGAAGGAGTTTTACCATATTATAGTAAATGAAAAGAGAGGTGGTAGTGCACCCCCGTGGAGCCCCCGAGCGACCTGGGCCGAAAGCGTTCGGGTCGGGGCGCTTTTATAGGAGCAAACGTTAAGTAAACAATGGTAAGACTGAATTTTAGGGGAAGAAACGACATAGCTCTTCCAAGCGTTGGTGAGAATATTGTCATTGTCGTCCTTCAATCGGTAGGCGTCCGATCGGATCACCTCGACCTTTAGTCGTTCGGATCCTTACCCGCTACGCCCCCTTTCTTGACCGCTGGTTCTTTGCCTTTTTCTTCCTTCGGCCCGCCGGCCTGTCGCAGAAGGCGCTTGAGGAGCTCGTAGTCCTTATAGAGGTGTTTGATAGGGTAGGCGTGGTTGGTGCACGGACTCTCCATGAGCTCATTGAAGTGGTCTGGAAGGCTCTGTTGGGGCTGCTCGCCCATGTGATCAGCCATGGCGATCGATGCGGAGTTGGCCGATCGACGGCGGTCTTTTATGTTCTTTTTGCCCCTCTGCATGGAGGGGCTCTTGTCTTGATCCTCGTGCTTGGCCTTGCCTTTGCCTCGGCCTCCGTTGAAGCATTGCGGGAGCGGCGCTCTCTGGATGCGTCGGGCAAAGGTCCATGGTCCTGGGCCATTTGGGCTAGGACTCCGATCATCTGGTCGGCGACCGTGGCTGGGGTGTGTTTCACCACTCCTCGTGATGGTCCGGCCGGGGTCTGTGTCGCCTGCCATCACTGCCACTCGATGGATGCCATCATCCTACCGGGATTGACGTCAGTCGCTGATGACGCTGCAAGCATCTTGGTTCGGCCCGAGCCGCTCGCGTACAGGCGGTCGGTGCGGAGCAGGCGCCAAGTCAAGCTGAGGCGCAGATGCGACCTCCTGTGCCGTGCTCAGTGGCTGTAGCGGTAAGCAGGTGGAGCGATTCGTCTGGTACGTCCCCACTCCCCTGGTGGGGAGAGAGGACGCAAGTCGGCATCATAATGCGGAGCTCTCCGCCTATTGAATGGCGGTGGTTTCCACCAGTGCTCGGAGGTTCTGGTGGATCGCTTGTTCCTAAGGGTCGTTTGGCTTGGGAAGGCCGCACAAAAGCATCACCGCCACGGCGATATTCTGGTCGGCCCGAGCGAACTATGGGGGATCGTTTCCCTCATCCATGATTTTGCGCTGGACCTGGCGGGTGTGACCCCGGGCGCCGCTTACCGGTTTATGCGCACGGGGCACAGCGTGGCACGCCGAGCGCGCTGGCGTAGGTGGCGGCTGGTTCTACCACCATTGTCGTAGCTCTTCGCCGTGCTCCCATGTGAGTGCGAGGGTCCCCATATAAGGGTTCAGAGGGATGTCAGTCTGCAAGGACTCCGCTACCATCGGCGGCTATCCCGAAGCATCCGTTATAGCGTACTCTCGGGACGGACGGTGGCTAGGTGCCACGTAGCCGATGCTGGAGCCATCACTCTCAACATCGTCATCCATGAGGTCTAGGAAACAGGTGGGAGCATAGTTCGCCATCCCCACGAATTTGGACGTGAGAGGGGGCGACGTCGGCATCCTTGGGAGCCCTCAGGCGTACGCATCCATGGAGGATGCGAGGCCGTAGGAGAACCAGTCGCACGGTGGTCGCAGCAGGGACAACGGGGTCCCTCCGGATAATCAGCGGAAGATAGCAAATAGTGAGAAAATAACAGTATGTACATTACTCACAGCGGGATTTGAGCAGAGAGTTTACTCGGAATGAAGCGCAGGCGCCTCGTCGTTGATGTCGTTGGGTGTCCCAGAGCCGACGGGGGGCGCCCCTCCGACGGGCTCTCGGCTGGTTGCCTCCTCGCGGAGGTGTAGTACGCCGAGCTGGTCGGCGACGAAGTCCAGGCTTCCGGAGAGGAAGGCCTAGGACAGCTCGAAGATGGGTGGGGCCTGCATCCCAACAGGTGGGAGTGCGGAAAACTCTAGTGAGCCAAAGTGAGTCATATCGCTTGAGCCTGCCATGGCGAAGGTGGCGGAAAGGTGGGCCATCCGATGACCAAAAAGTGTTGAACGTACAACGTCTTCCCCACGGACGGCATCAACTGTCGGTGCAGAAAGTGACCAACACATAAATATTTGTAATTTTGCCGTACATTGTGATCGGAGGTGGCCTAACACTCAATGATACAAGGTTTATACTGGTTCAGGCAACGTGCCCTACGTCTAGTTTGAGTCGATCGGTGACTTTATTCCGGAGCCCAGTTGCTCGAAGTTTATAGTGGGGTTATAAACGAGAAGGAGAAACATAGGGATACAAGGGGTCCGGTCGAACTCTGGTCTAAAGGGTCGAGAGTGACGGAAGCCCCGTTATGTGCTAAGTGTCCTAGTGAACTTGATCGATCTGAATGAACTGAGTCTTTTGGGAGAGAGCACATCTCCTTTTATAGATGAAGGGGATGGCCTTACAAGTGATAGAGAGAGAGTTCGTATGCTACTAAGTCTTGTTACCCATGACGACGGATATAAGATGATGGTAGGCGCCCACAATACTGTTTAGTGTCAGATGTACGTGGGAGGTTGCGTCGTCTTCTTCAGGTATGACAGATGTCGGTGCCTGCCACACTGTTGATACCCAGAGGCATGCGAGGGGTTTTACCATGTTCGCCTGGCACAGTAAATGTCTGCGCCCACAACACTGTTGATGCCCCAGAGGCACGTGAAGGAGCCTTACCGTATTCATCTGGTATAGGAGTTGATGGCGTTCACAACACTGTAGGGGAAAATATCGGCGTCTACAACACTGCTTCGGTTCTGTCATGCCAGACAGGTCGCAGGGTACTGTCTAGCAGGTGCACTGGGTACGGTCCCTGGTATTGCGGTTTGACTTGTGCATCCTACCTTACTTTTTCCGTCCGTTTCCTGGTCTTTACCGAGCGGGTGTCCCCGGTCGGTTGGTCCTAATCAGCTCTGATTGTGCCAGTCGGAGAGGAGCTGTAAGCAGGGGTTCGGCGTTTTCCCGGACGGAGAAGCAGGTCGGAGTCGGAAGTGGTGTTTTGACCAGGCCTTCCGGTCGGAGAGACCGTCCAGAGGCGGGCTAGAGACCGAAGCGACCGCTCCGGTCGGAGAGACGGGCCGGAGTCGGAAGCGGGCGCCGTTCCTCCCCGGCCAGGTCTTCCGGTCGGAGATTGGATCGCTCGTCTGGCCTGTCGTTTTAGGTACTTGGGCCGGCCCAAGAGTTGCGCGTTGGTTGGCAACGTTGCCTACAGAGATCAGCTTGAGCGGCGGTTGTGGCAGCCTCAAGTGGCTGCAAATGAGCTTAGGGCCGCAGGTGCTGGCCGCCCGCTCTATGTAGAAGGGAGGCATCGTCGGTCTCTTTTTTCTTGCGGTGTTATTTGTTCTTGTTCTAATTAGAAGATGCTTCCTATTCGACGTTTGTGTTCTTTCTACCCGGTCCCTAATTGCAAACTTGGTGGTCGTTTAGCCTCGATCCTACGTGTGAGCCAATGAAAGAGGGAGGTTCGAGTAGATGTTTTTCCCCATAAAATTCCTATGTCAAATCATAGGATACCATCTGTATTCCTTTGGATTTTCAAAGATGCTTTCCTATGAAACAAATGCACCTACAGTACACAATTCTTAGGATTTCTGAATCCTATGGTGTATTGGTGTTCGGCAAGGATTCTTGTGAACAGCAACAAGCAGCGGCGGCGCAAGCTTAGTGCTTTTACCAAGCAGCTGCACTGTGCTGTTACAGATAGTTGAGTTACAGGCTCACAACCGAACGACTGGGCAGTTCCGCCGCAGCTAATCTTGATGCTTAAAATTTTGTTAGCTCCCTGCCACAGGAAGCGTTAATTGCATTTATAATATATTGGTGATTCGTTGCGGGGCATCACAGTCATTTCTCTTTGTCCTTAATCTGCCCTACTGGTAAAAATGCTTAAATTTGTGGAGATATAGAGTAGATGTCAACATCTTTTTTTATAAAATTAATTAAGTTTAGAGAAATTTAACTTAAAACAAAACAAACACCTTACATTTAAAAGGAAGTAAGCTCACCGCTACAGCTCGAGCGTTTTGGCCTTCCATGTAAAAGCAGTAGTTTTCATCCTTCACTGACAAGTTCAGTGACTCTTCTCATTAAGCAATTCTTGCTAGTACCATCAATTCATTACATGGTGGCTACCTCTTTTCCTTCTTTCTTTAAAAACTGATGCCATCTTCCTTATTTAAACGTCAACTAAATTTTGGAACAGGAAGAGAGAATAGAGGCCAAAACGCAAGCAACGAGAGTTCCTCTGTATTTGTGGGCCAACGGTCTGCCACACTAAAAAGCCTTCGTGCCATTTTCGTCTTCTCTTTTTGCTTCATGCTTTGTGAGAATGCGAAGCACCGGGAGAAAGATATGCACCGAAGTAGAAAGAAGAGGTAAGCACTAAACTCAGCCTCAAATTTTCTTAAAGAGAATAGACAGGAACTGTTTTCATTTATCTAAAAAAAATATCCACGGTGAAGCGAGATAAGGCAGAACCATGTCCGACAGTATCCTTATTATCTGCCTAGTTACTTAAACATTCTTCTTTTTTACTACTACTTAGGCACGTGAGACGGATTATTTTGCCGTAAGCATATCTGCCGAAGCACCACTCCGTGGTTCCGTGCATCTGAACAAGAGCCAAAATGTCTCTGCATTCGCTGCTTGGCGCTGAATGCTGTGCAGGGTGACGACCACGGCGCCGCAGATTCTGACCATTGGCCACGTTCGACAGATCAACTCTTATACGTTGGTTTGGCGGATAAGCCATGACTGAAAGTACTTTTGATTAACTTGTTGTGAAAAAAAAATATTGTTCGTTAACTGAAAAAGTACAACTTATAAGCTAAGCAAACAGGGCGTCTATTAGTGGCCACAGCTTCCTTTCCACAGCACCCATAGTATGGTTTATTGTTCCATAAAATATTTTGACCAAAGATTGACGCAAACATAAATGGGTGAAATTTTCTGAACCTGATGTAAGGTTTTAAAAAGTAGTAGATGAGCCGTGCCCGCTAAGCTGTGCCCAAACATAATTTGGTGTAAACTTATATCATGAATAGTAATGTTCATGTGATTTACGGTTCAGGAGGAGAAGATCATGAAAGCCATGTAAATATAAAGAGAGACGTTACGTTGAGCAGTTTTATGGGCCTCTGTTTTGGAGATCACTCCTACGAATGCACATACGAAACTCTATAGCTATGAGCACCTCAAAAGATTGAGCCCAAAATTGACGAGTCACTGCAAACATCTCGTTATCGATGGACACATCGCTTACCACTGAAAAAATATCATAGTTAAATTCTGAAATAATTCTAGAAAAATATAAGTATAGATGGTCATTCGGGCCACCCGGCCAGGACACGACTTGAGCGTGGTCGGGCCGGCACTGCTCGTCAGGTGCATTGTGCCGTGCCAGCCCACGGGCTGTGCCGGGCTGGCCCGTCGTGCTATAGGCCGCCCAAACGTGCTGCTCCGACGCGCCGTGCTGGCCGCTGCCGCTCCGCGCCACTCGCTATCTGGCCATCGTAGCTGCATGCTGCTCTAGCACCGCCGATGCTCCGCGTTGTGTCGGGTTCATAAACCCGGGGTCCCCAATGGACCCGCTTCTCTATAAAACCCAGCCCAGCAGGCGGCACAGCGACAACTCGCACATGGGCCGGCCCGATACATAATGACAGGCCGAGACCACGATCCGGTCCCCGGCCTAAAGGCCTGGCCAAGGTGGGACCGTAGTCCGACTCCGACCGAGGATAAGCCAGACCTCTGCTCGCTGTTCTTTCCCGACCGACACGGTCGGGACCGACTGGGACCGACTGACCAGGGACGCCCGCTCGGTGAGGGCCTGAGGATTAGGCAGAGCAGATAAGGTAAGGCGCTCAAGTCAACCATAATACCGAGGACCGTACCCTACCATGCCCTGCGCACCTACAGGACGGTGCCACCAGGCCATGCCAGACAGGCACTATACAACCTTCCAGACGCGTCAGAGCGCAAACAGTATTGTAGGCGCCGACGTTTGTCGTACCAGGTGAACACAGTAGAGCCTGCCAGATGTGTCCATACATAAACAATATTGTGGGCGTCGACGACCGTCTCGTACCCAACAGCGTGGGCAACAAGACTAGGTAGCACACGCATACACTCTCTTTCTTTCTCTCAGACTTGTAAGGCCATGCCTTTCAACTACAAAAGGGGATGTGCTCTCTCCCAACGAAAGGAGGCAAAAAAGGGAGTTTAGAGGACTCGAGCACTCGAGGACCTGAGACCTTGAATAGCTCAATAGCTCTAGAACTCGAAAGCTACATAGAGCATATGCTCTAATACTTAGCGCACGTTAGAGCACCCGTCACTCTCTGCCATTCGATTCAGAGTCTAACCGGGCCTTTAACACCCCCTTCTCATTTCTACTCGTTTATAACCCCACAACAAACTTCGAGCACCTAGGCTCAAGAATAAAGTCACCGATCAACTAAAACTGGATGTAGGGCACGTTGTCTAAACCAGTATAAATCCTATGTCATTGAGTGCTAGGCCACATCCGATCACAATGTACGGCAAAACTACAAATATTTACTTGTTGGTCACTTTTTGCACCGACAGTTGGTGCCGTCCGTGGAAAAGACGCCGTGCGTTCACGCTTTTGGTCATCGGATGGCCCACCTTTCCACCATCTTTGGCATGGCGGGCTCGAACGATATGATTTTCTTCGGCTCGCTGGAGTTTCCCACGCTCCCACCTGTTGGGATATGGGTTCCTCCCATCTTCGAGCCGCTCTAGACTTTCCTCTTCGGAAGCCTAGACTTCGTCGCCGATCAGCTCGGCGTACTCCGCCTCCACGAGGAGGCGCTCGTCCCGGCGTCCACTAGAGGAGGAGCGCCCTCCACTGGCCTTGGGCCACTCGACGACCTCAACGTCGAGACACTTGCGTTTCGCCTCGAGCCCATGCTAGGCTCAAACCCCACGGTGAGTGATGTACATATTGTTCTTTACTCACCATTTAGCACCATCCGTTGACTCTCCGGAGGGACCCCGCTGTGACCGTCGTGCGACCGGTTCCCTTATAGCTTCGCGTCCCTCATGGATGCATGCGCGCAGGGGCTCCGAAGGATGCTGACGCCACCCCCTCTCATGCCCGAGTTCAAGGGAATGGCGGGCTACGCTCCTGTCTCCTTCCACGACCTCATCGATGACGAGGTCGAAAGCGACGGCTCTAGCATCGACAACGTCGTGGCACCTGGCCACCCTTTGTCCTGGGAGTGCGCTATAGCGGACGCCCCGGGATAGCCACCGATGGTAGTGGAGTCTCTGTAGACTCACACCCCTCCGGACCCCCGTGCGAAGGCCTAGCACGTGCGCAGGAGCACAGCAAGGAGTTACAACAAAGGCGGCAGAGACAGCCGCCACCTACGCTGGCACGCTCGGCGTAGCACGCTACGCCACATGCGCGTAACCTAGCGAGCGGCACTCGGGGTCGCGCCTGTTAGGTCCAGCATAACATCCTAGACGGAGGGAACGACCCCCCTCAGTTTGCTCGGGCTGGCCAGAACATCGCTGCTGTGGCGATGCTTCTACGCGGCCTCCCCAAGCCTGCTGACCCCCAGGGGCAGGCAATCCACTAGAACCTTCAGGTGCTTGTGGAGACCACCGCCGTTCAGCAGGCGGAGAGCTTCGTGTCATGACACCAGCTCGTGGCCTCTTGCCCAACTAGGGTGCTAGAGCCACGCTAGTCGAATCGCTCCGTCCACTCACCATAGCAGTTGCTGGGCATGGAGCAGGAAGCCGTGGCTACACCATAGCCCAACCCAGTGCCCGCTCCACACCAACCACTTGTGCATGAATGGCTCGGACCAAACCATGATGCTCGTAGTGTCATCAACAATTGACACCACGCCCAACACGACGATAACACCCATCAAATGGTGGCAAGACCAGGCGGCACAGGCCCTAGCCTAACCATCGAGGAGTGTGGGGACACACACCCTAGGTATGGTGGTCGACTAAAGGATTGAAGCCCTAGCCCGGATGGCCCAAGGCCATGGGCCTTTGGTCATCGTATCTAGAAAGCGTTGTTCCCACAGCGCTTCTGACCACCCACCAACATTGCCAGATACACCAAGGAGATGAACCCCGGTATATGGCTTGAAGACTTCTGGCTTGCCTACCGAGCTGGAGGAGTGGATGATGACTACATCATCATCCAGTACCTCCCCATCTGTGTGGGGGAGCATGTTTGAGCATGGCTCGAATTTCTTCTGCCCGACAGCATCCGCGATTGGGCAGATCTCAAGAGGGTCTTCGTTAGAAATTTCCAGGGGACGTATGTCCATCCTGAGGATTCCTAGGACCTCAAGAGCTGCCAGTAGGAGCCCAACGAATCCCTACAGGATTATATCTGTAGGTTCTCAAAGCAGTGCAACTCCCTTCCTGATGTCGTCGATGCGGACATCATCAATGCATTCCTCTCTGGGACAATGGGTGTCCTTGATCCACAAGCTCGACTGTGTCAAGCCCCGTATCACCTGCAACCTACTCAACATTGCCATGAACCATGCCTCCGGTGAGGAGGCGGTTGGGGTGGTCTTCAGCGGCGGTCAAGATAGGGGCAAGGCCAAGCGTGAGGACCAAGGCGAGTGCCCCTTCACGTAAAGGAGCAAGAAGAACAAGAAAGATCGACACCGACCAGCCAACCTAGCTTTGGTTGCTATGGCTGACCGAGCGAGCAAGCAGCCCTAGCAGGGCTAGCCTGGCCACTTTGACAAGCTCATGGAGAGTCCATGCACCAACCATGCCTATCCCATCAAACACCTCTACAAGGACTGCGAGCTCCTCAAGCGCTTCCTACGGCAGGCCGCCAAGCCAAAGGAAGGGAAAGGCAAGGAGGAGGATGCCAAGAAATTAGGTGCGGCGGGCAAGGATGATGATGGCTTCCCCAACCCTGAGGAATGCCTCATGATCTTTGGGGGATCTGACGCTGTCCACTCCAAGCGCCAGCACAAGGTACGCTATAGAGAGGCATGCACCGCCGAGTTGGCCATCCTCTCTTTCCTTAGTTGGTCGGACTCCTTGATCACTTTTGATCAGAGAGACCATCCTTCCCATGTTGCCCAATTGGGATGCTACCCGCTCGTCGTCAACCCCATCATCCGTAAGAAGTGCCTCACCATGGTGCTAATGGATGGAGGCAGTGGCCTCAACATTCTCTACATTGACACCCTCGATGCCATGCGCATCCTCTGGTCGAAGCTCTGGTCAATGAGCTCTCCCTTCCACGGCATGATCTAGGTGTGCAGGCGTATCCACTCAAGCAGATCGACCTACCCATCACGTTTGGTGACCGCACCAACTTCTGCTTAGAGGTCCTAACCTTTGAGGTAGTGGACTTTCCGGGGTCCTACCATTCCATTTTGGGGCGGCCATGCTACGCTAAGTTTATGGCGATCCCTAACTACACCTACCTCAAGCTAAAGATGCCGGGGCCGAATGGCGTCATCACCATAGGTAGCACCTTCTCGCATGCCTACACATGTGACCGCGAGCATTACGAGCTCGCCACTACCATCATCAACTCCACCGAGCTCCCAGAGTTCGGGAATTTGGCGACTCTAGCAGTCCCCGACTGTAATGAGTTGACCTCCTCAAGTGCCTTCCATCCAACCGAGGAAACTAAGGCAGTGGAGATCGACCCTACCGACCCAACCAAGATGGTGCAGATTAAAACCAAGCTTCTAGCCAAATAGGAAAGTGAGCTCATCGACTTCCTATGCGCAAATCATGATGTCTTCGCATGGAAGCCTTCTGACATGCTGGACATATCGAGGGAGGTCACCGAGCATGCACTACGTGTTGCCCCAGGCTCAAAGCCTACCAAGCAACGCCTATGTCGCTTTGACGTCGAGAGGCATAGGGCCATAGGCGAGGAGATCGCCAAACTTCTGGCAGCCAGATTCATCAAAGAGGTATATCACTCTGACTACCTAGGTAATCCTGTTCTTGTGAAAAAGAAGAATGAGAAATGGAGAATGTGTGTTGACTATACTGGTCTCAACAAGGTGTGCCCAAAGGACCACTTCCCTTTACCACACATAGATCAGATAGTTGACTCCACCTCAGGGTGCGAAATCCTCTCCTTCCTAGATGCCTACTCAGGCTACCACCAGATCACGATGAAAGAGTCCGACCAGGTCGCGACTTCATTCATCACCCCGTATTGTTCGTACTGCTATGTAACCATGCCTTTCGGTCTAAACAAAGCTGGTGCCACCTATCAATGGTGCATGCAGCGATGCTTCACCGACCCAATCGATCCACCTGACCAACCTGATCAGGTCGAGCGGCCAAAACCAACAATCATCGTCTATGTAGATGACATAGTGGTGAAAATGGCTCAAGCTAGCGACCTGATCGCAAACTTGGCTACCACATTCGTGAACCTCCAAATGTTCAGTGTCAAATTGAATCCCGAAAAATATGTTTTCGGCGTCCCGAAGGGAAAGCTGCTTGGATACATAATGTCCGAATGTGGCATCAAAGCCAACCCCAAAAAAATCATGGCCATCTCCAACATGGGCCCGATACGTAATGTCAAGGGCGTACAGAGGCTCACCGGCTGTTTGGCCGCCCTGAGCCAGTTCATCTCCCGACTAGGCGAATGAGGGATGCCTCTCTACAAACTTCTCAAGAAGACAGACTCATTCGTCTAGACAAGGGAGGCACAACAGGCTTTGGAAAGCCTCAAAGCATCACTGATGTCAGCACCAATCCTCGTCGCTCCCAAACAGGGAGAATCCCTCCTCCTCTACATCATGGCAAGCAACAAAGTTGTGAGTGCCTGAAAGGTCCTAATGGCTAGAGGGGGGTAAATAGCCTATTAAAAAATTCTACAACAACACTTAATAAACTGGTTAGACAATTATGAGGCGAAGCAAGTGTTGCGCTAGCCTACTAAAAATGCAAGCCACCTACCACAATTCTAGTTTCTATAGTTTCTAACCATACAATGGCTATGTCACTATACTAAGTTAGTGTGGTCTCAAAGGCTAACTAAAGAGCCACACTAACCAAACTAACAAGCTCTCACAACTAGCTACACTAAAGAGCTTGATAACTAGTTTGAGGTAATGTAAAGAGAGAGAGAGCAAGATGGTTATACCACCTAGTCAAGGAATGAACCAATCAATCACAATAATCAATATTAATGAAGACCAATCACCTCGGAATCAAATGATGACATAATGATTTTTTACTGAGGATCACTTGCTTGCCGGCAAGCTAGTCCTTGTTGTGGCGATTCACTCACATGGAGGTTCACACGCTAATTGGCATCACACGCCAAATCCTCAATAGGGTGCCACACAACCAACACAAGATGAGGATCACACAAGCCACGAGCAATTCACTAGAGTACCTTTTGGCTCTCCATCGAGGAAAGGTCAAGAACCCCTCACAATCATCACGATCGAAGCCAGAGACAATCACCACGATCGAAGCCAGAGACAACCACCAAGAGTAACAAGCGAATCCCGCAGCGAAACACGAACACCAAATGCCTCTAAATACAAACACTCAAGCAATGCACTGGATTCACTCCCAATCTCACAAAGATGATGAACCAATGATGGAGATGAGTGGGAGGGCTTTGGCTAAACTTACAAGGTTGCTATGTCAATGCAAATGGCCAAAAGAGTGAGCTAGAGCCGGCCAAATGGTATTTATTGACACTCCCAAATAATGGAGCCATTGGCTCAATTATTGGGCTGACTGCGTGTCGATCGAACGCGCAGGTCATGTGCACCAGACGCACCGGTCATGTATACCGGATGCATCCGATGTGGGGACCGGACGCATCCGGTTGCTACCTGACCGACACATGTCTAATTCAAAATGAAGTAGCCATTGCTGCCATGAGTACCACACACTCACCTGCGACCGGACGTGTCCGGTGTGGACGATCGGACGCAGGAGACTTAGCGTCCAGTTGAGTCTAGAGAGCTCCCAGAGCTGCTCTAGGCCGACCGGACGCGTCCGATCACACCGAACCAGACGCAGGAGACTCAGCGTCCGATCGAGTCTAGAGAGCTCCCAGAGCCACTCTAGGCCGACCGGACGCGTCCAGTCACACTGGATCAGATGCTCCTAGAGTCCGGTCAATTATAGCACTAAAACCCGAGACTCGTTGATTCACACCTGACGCATCCAGTGTGGCGACTGGACGCGTCCGGTCACTCTCTATAATTCAGTACCGAGCCACATCACTTTGACCAGACGCTGAACAATAACTCCTCAGTGTCTGGTTGCTCCACTGAGCCAGAGTCCGATCATTAATACCGGACGCGTTCGGTCACCATATCGGACGCGTCTGGTCACTCTGTGACCAGCGCGACTAACTCCTTTTCAAATATATCTTCTTCACCCTTGCTCAAATGTACCAACCACCAAGTGTATCACCTTGTGCACATGTGTTAGCATATTTACACAAACATTTTCAAGGGTGTTAGCACTCCACTAGATCCTAAATACAAATGCAATGAGTTAGAGCATCTAGTGGCACTTTGATAACCGCATTTCTATACGAGTTTCACCCCTCTTAATAGTATGGCTATCGAACCTAAATGTGATCACACTCGCTAAGTGTCTTGATCACTGAAATGAAAAGGCTCCTACCACTTATACCTTTGCCTTGAGCCTTTTGTTTTTCTTTTACTTCTTTTCCAAGTCCAAGCACTTGATCATCATCATGGCAATACCATCATCATGTCATGATCTTCATTTGCTTTACCACTTGGAGTAGTGCCACCTATCTCATAATCACTTTGATAAACTAGGTTAGCACTTAGGGTTTCATCAATTCACCAAAATCAAACTAGAGCTTTCAATCTCCCCCTTTTTGGTAATTGATGACAACCCTTACACAAAGATATGAACAGAAATTTAATTGAATCCATGTAGCTTGCCCAAGCATATTTACCATGTGTAAAAAGATATGGACAAGTTTCATGAATTCTAAATGGTAGCAATTGCCCCCCTACATATGTGCTAAGAGTTTAGATTGTAGCTTGCACATATGCTTAGATAGAAAATATAGGAGACAATGTCTACCAAATGATGCCAAGGTATAAAAGATGGACATTTGAAGCGTGATACCAATTGGAGTGCACCAATATACCATCCTTAGCACTATTAGTAACTAGACATACACAAAAACTAGAATACCCCGTGAGATCAACATTAGAAGTAAGGGTCTAGTTTTCATAATGTGAGCATGAGTCTAGTTACTTAAACCTATGCATGCTAGTTTTTTATTTCATCATCCAAACCTACAACTA
>NW_027097774.1:0-25497 GCF_019320115.1 Miscanthus floridulus | reverse complement strand
ATATTTATTCAGGTGCAAAGGGACTATAGCATGTGATCAATCAACTATTTCATATGGACAAACTTATGGACTCATTAGACTTAACCTACTATTTCTAACAGTGGAGTTCGACCCAGATCGATGCAGCCGTGATAAAGACAATAAATCAAACCCTTAAAGTACACAGATCTATTCACGCTTAACAGAATCATGGACACACAATGTAGGCATTAAAGCATAGGCAATCGGCTATTAGTCGATGCAAGCATAGCAAATAGTTAAGATCATGCCTAATCGAGAACAAATATACTAACTAGCATCCTCCAAATCTACAGTGCCATCAGTGGGGATCGACCGAACTGTTACAACCATAATGGTGAACTATAGATCAGATTTAACTAACTAGCAAACCTCTTCAAGATCATACACGCCTTAATCGTGTACTATGCACGATCAAGATCGAAGTAGAACAGCCGATGGAACGTAACCCATCGCTCAGAGTAGAAAAACATCGTGTTGTAATAAAGTGAACGACGGACTAAAAGGATATAAGGCCGATCTTACTCGATCTTGACCGGGCGAATTGATGTTGCTACAAACTAATAACAATAAAAACATCAGCAAGATCAGTAACTTAATGAATCTCCCTAAAGGACGCCACCTTTAGATAGAGCTGATAACTTGACCTTAATCTAGTTTGAGCAGTGGAGGTCCCATATTGATGCAGCCGTACTTAAACTATACAAGGGTCAATAACTAACTTATACTAAAGTTCATAGTGGAGGTTGACCAGATCGATACAGTCATACAAACCAAAGTATAAGCCATGACGATACTTACAGACAAACTAGAGGTCAGCCAGACCGATGCAGCCCAGCTTGCTGAACAACTCACCAAGATCTACTCTACTCCTACTCCTAAGGGTTGGCCAGAGCCGAAAAAGGTAAATTGTATTTGATTGATTGGATGTCTTTTTACAATAACCAGGGTCCAATATTTATACTCGGAGCCTAAACATGAATCTTACTCAAGTACAACTCATTACAATCTTCGGTATAAAAGAGAACATTCCTAACTTAAGAAAACTTGGACCCTAATCTTTCCCTTTTTGTAGAGTCCATTATGTATTTCTCAACACCAACCGTAGCCCATTATCATTATCTACTGACGTCATTCAAAGAGAGCCAATTCCAGTATCTCCTCTAAATTAGCTAATATCGATCCTCATGCAATCGAGTCCTTGATTGACACAATTTTGGAAGCTTCAAGTTCCCACGTTCTTCTTCCCAAATTTTGGTGTAAACATGAAGCATTTCAAATGAATTAAGCTTCTTTATCACAAGTGTTTCTATTGTTCTACCACACAAAAGGTTTACACCCTAGGTTCCAATCCTACTCTAGCATGGCAATTCTAAGAATGTAAAGACATGAATTGAATTGCTCAAATGTAAATGCTCAAAGTAAAGAGAAGAAGAGGAATGCGGCGATGATTTTCTGAGGTATCGGAGAGTCGCCACTCCCCACTAGTCCTCATTGGAGCACCCACGCAAGGGTGTAGCTTCCCCCTAATCCACGCAAGGATCAAGTGCTCTCTACGGGCTAATTCTTTGACACTTCATCGTGGTGAATCGCCCACAACTGCTCACACCATGACTTGGTCATCCACAAGCTTCGCTGGATGATCACCAAACTTCCAATCACCAGTGAGCCATCTAGGTGATGGCGATCACCAAGAGTAACAAGCACAAACTCTCACTTGACCAAGATAAGCCTAATGAGAAAGGTGGATGCACATATGCTACTCCCTATGCACTAATGAGGTCCTTAATCTTGGATTATCAAATCTCAATCACCCCACTAGGCTCTTGCTCTCCCTTGCACTCCAAAGGTGTTTCTCAGCTGAACAAATGGGCAAGAGAGCTAAGTTGGATGAGTAGGAGAAGTATATATACTCTCCACTTTAAAACATAACCGCTATTGTCCAACTCAGCAGTTGTTGGGGTGACCAGATGAACCAATCGAAGTGATCAGACATGTTCGGTAAGTAGCCAATGTCTACATGTTGTCAGCATGTCAGGGAAGGCTGTTGGTGTGATCTGATGCTGGCCAGCGTCCGGTCAACATCCACCAGATGCGTCTGGTCAGGAATTTTGGTTTCTAGACCCTCTCTGATGTTAACTTGACGCTGCAAACTCATCGTCTGGTCGTTTACTGTTCAGCGTCTGGTCCTCCCTGACAGCGAGGCCCTACTACTACAGATACGACTAGAGGCATGTCTGGTTCTGTCGACACAGAATTTTCATCCCATGCCAAGGACACATGTAGCAAGCCGAAAGGGTCAGCTCGATGGAGCTATAGATCCGCCTAGCTTCAGCGTAGGGATGGTTGATCCTACGCACTCCTCCCAAGATGTGCCAATCAATTTGACCCTATAATTGACAAGGGGAGAAAGCTTATCAGTAATTAAGGGTAGAACTTGCCGGTGTTGCCAGACAGTCCCGAATGTGCAGCTCTAAGAGCCAATATGAAAGGAGATTGACTAAATAGTCGATTCTAGCATATTCATGAGAATAAATCAATTAACGCTCATTGGGTTGTATAAGAAGAATTGGTTATCATTCAAGATAAATGTCATTATTTGAGAAGATATTAATCAATGGCAATAAGATGTCAACAATGATTGGTTTATGCTGAGCCAATGATTACAAGCAACCAAACCCCTTTTATATAAAGAAACAATTCAACATCATTTAACCGTTTAATAAAGATAAATATAATAAACATGTTAGATCTCATCTATCGCTATGACTAGTGGGGCATGAGGCAGAATTATGTAGGTCATAGAAATAGCAATAGACTCAATGACCCTAACTCATTACTAATAACAGTCGGGCATGAGGCAGAATCATGTAGGCCATAATACAATAATAAGATCATGGGGCTAACACATCTTTCAACCTATCTTTACTTCAACGATCTCGTGATGTGAACTGTTCATGAAAGCACTCGATATTGGCTAAAACAACCGATTCAGGCATAGCGCACAGTTAAAGTCATGCCTTATCAGGAATAGATCTACCGAATAATGATCCCACTTCACGGTGCTAACAGTGGGGTGTGAGGCAGAATCACACAGGCCCTGATAACGGGCTATGGAACAGTTTTCGCTAGCCAATAATCTACTCAAGACGCAACATGCTTTAACCGCACGCATGCACGATCAAGATTGATGTAAAACAACCAATAAAATGTAACTCATCATTTTATGTACAGATTAGATTAGTTTTAGATTAACAAACGATGGGCTTAACAGGTTATAAGGCCTATCTAGATCAATCCCAATCGGGTAGAGTGATATTGCTGTAATTTAGATGAATAATGAAAGCAATAAGCAATATTGGTAACTTAATGAATCTACCAAAGACTGCCATTCTAAGGTAGAGCCGATAACTTGACCCTAATCTAGTTCATGTAGTGGGGGTTGACCGGATCGATGTAGCCATACTTGAACTAGGCAAGAATCGATAACTAACTTATACCAGAGTCGTAGTGGAGGTTGACCAGATCGATGCAGTCATACTTGCTAAAGAACTCACCGAGATCTACTCTACTCCTACTCCTAAGGGGTGGCCAGAGCCAAAAAAGTAAATGACTTGTATATTGGATTGATTGTTGTTCTTTTTACAATAGCCGAGGCTCGGTATTTATACCCGGAGTCTAAACATGAATCCTACTTGATCACAATTCGTTACAATCTTTGGTATAAAGGAAAACATTCCTAATTTAAGATAACTTGGATTCTAATCTTTCCCCTTTTGTAGAGTCCATCATGTTTCATCCTGGCGTCGATCGTAGCCTTTGTCATTATCTGCCAGCACTGCCTGAAGAAAACCGATTCCGGTGCTGCATTCGAATCAGCTAATTCCGATTTGCATGCAATTGCTTCCTTGATGACATGATCTTAGGAGCTTTTAAGTCTCTGCGAGACTCCTTCCAAATTTTGGTGTAAACATATGCCCCCCAATTTTGGGATAAAAGTAATTTTATTCCAAAATTATCATGTCTGTATCCCTAATTTGTCCGCAGTCATGGGTAGAGAATCTTGATCTAGGGTGTACTGTTTGTCGTCGTCCATAGCTCATGAGCCTATGCCTCAAAACTTTTACAAGAGCGTCACTGCTTCACGGGCACTTGAATTCATCTTTCCAGGCTAGCTATAAAATGTTTATCCGACCTTGGTGAGAGCAACTCAACAATCCAGCCATGTTTTTCTTCCATCTGCTCCCTCGAGTGCTTCTAGCTTCGCCGGACCCTCCATGGTCCATTCTTTTACTATGAAGATCTTGAGTGGCTAGAAGAATCCTTGTGCATAGGGTGACTGTCACTCATTCTAGTGCCTTATTGAGCAAGTAGATCAGCTACTGTGGCTAGAAGAAGTCCTGTGATATCACCTGTGTCTTCTCACCATGCTCGTAGAGCTGTTCTAGTGTTTACAAGGGCTAAAATATGTGGACACCTTCCGCTTGTTTGTTCCACCAAATGCTCACCGGGAAAGACATAGGCTTCTTTCCCACAGTTTCCTAGCCACCGAGAATCAACTAGGCATCTATTGGGTGGCCTTTCCCCTTTTCCTGGCACAATTCTATCAACGGGCCGACGTGACTCGGTTCATGATGACCTTCGGCCTTGTGGGGATCTAGACTCCCTTCAATCCGAAGAAGTCTTGGTGGGTCGGTCTCTGGTCAATGTAAATTCTTCGTATCCACCCCACGATATTTTGTAATTCGAGGAAGTAATAAGTCCGAATTTATTATTTCTTCGTTATCTGTCCCCTGAATTTCTAGAGTGTCGATCCATTTCCGTTCCTGATTTCAGTTTTACACCCTCGGTGAAGTCTATCTTCTTGCCTTCCTAGGCTATATACAGGCCATGGCTCTGGATCGAAAAACCACACGCTTCGTCTCAAACTTCTTGCATCCTTAGTATAGTTTCTACTTTTTCTGTAGGCTTGGGATCATGGAGAACAACAATATATCTACTAAGGAGGCTCTTGATGGATTTGCATCATCGTGCTAGTGCATCCATCATCAAGAGGGTGCACCTCGTAATGCTCCTATTTCAGAGCAGAGGGCTAACTCTACTTAGCCTTTGGGGTCATCCTCAGCACCAATTTGTCGCTAGCTTCCCTGCTATCTGAGGAGGCCAAGAGATAAAGACAACTTGACCGCTTCCATTGACCGGACCAGCGAGAAACTTGCCGACTGCCTCGCTATTACGGAGTCGGCTCTGGCCATAGTTTAGGGCCGATCACCCCTTGAGGCTAACCCGGTGTGGGAGAGGCTAGCCAAGGCTGAAGCTAGAATCACTGGTAAGACATTTACTATAATTTTCTATTTCTTAACTTTTGCCTCCAATACCCTGATCACCTCTTCTTTAAATCCTTTAGATCTATCGGCTCAGTTGGAAAGCCTCTGTTTAGCTATGGACCATGCGGCGGGATTCATCAATGCTAGGGGCACGTTCTGGTAGTTTGCTTGTACGACATCCCAAACCACATCAGAGAAGTTGTTCTTCATGGCGTTCGTTATGGCGCTGCCATGGTGCTGGTTGCTGCATAAGTTCACTACGGCCATGATCTTTGGCTTCTTCCCCGTGGAGCTCCAGCCACCGAATACCATGGGGATTATGAGTGCCTAGTCATGGATTTCTCCAACGCTGCCAACTCTGTAGTCCTGACATCCTAGGCCAATGATATAGTGAACAAAGTGTTTTTTGGTCTATAGCTTGTAATAAGTGACATCAAGCAAACAATTCCATCATCTGATGATTTTCCTCGCTCCTACGGGTGACACGTAGCGTATCGGCTTTTACCCTTCTGGGTTTATCTTCGCACTAGAAGCGATACCTTTCTGGTATTGGTTATTAGAACTGATAGCTGAGCAAATTGGATGTCAAGTATTACTCCAAATGTTAGGGTAATATTCCTTTAAATATTCCCCATTGGATTGCTCTACCGAATTCCTCTTCTCCTCTCAGTGTTTCCAAAAATGTAAATATTACCAGGCGCACAACGTTTGATCCGATAAGGTTTCTCTCGATTAGGCAACCATACCGGCTATCTCGCTTTTCGCAATTAAGGGTAATCCATCCCCAGCTTTCTCTAGAGTCTCATTGTCATTGACCATCATAAGTACATCTTCGAGAGCATCCCTAGATCAGCCAAAGAAGTCAAACAGATCGCGGGAGCTGATGCTATTCGGCTTAGAAATTTTGAGAGCGACCCATGATGTTCTAGACTTGAAATCTGCATGTCAACGCATATCTTGTGTAGAATCGATCATACTCTTCATTATTTAATTATGCTTCTTTTTTCAGCTAAAGAGCCGATTTGATACAGCCGATCCCAGAGTTCTAATCCAATCAAGTCTGAAAACATGGCTTTTATTAAGAGAACCCTTTGATTTCCTGTCTCCAGTTGCTCAACGCTGTATTCCCATCGGCATTAGTGAAGTGGCGCTGTGCCTTCCATTAATTATGGTTGCCTTTTGTGCGTCCCGGGGTGTCCACCTCTTCACTTTAGGTCTTCAAATACCATATGAAAAGATTAGCCCTTTTGGCTTCAGACCGAACTGATTCTTCATCATCTCGGTCACCATTAGTAATAATTCATTAGCTTGCGGATTTGGATTTCTTTGCACCTGCTGACCCATCTGTGGATTGAAATCCCATGTGCCTTGGTATCCTGGATTTGGCATATGTGAAGGGTGTTATAATCCATGCCATAGTGATACCCTTATGGAATCTCAATCTGCTAGGCCCTTTGCTAGCTTGCTGCTTGAAGTCTTTGATTATAGACATAAGGATCTATATCTCTATAGATCCTTTGAATTGATGGTGCCATTTTTTGAGCCAATGATGGTATGTGGCCTAATGTGCCAAAATTGATCACCTAGTTCTGACTTCGCCCCGTTGGCTGTTGCACATGCTGTACTGACGGTCTAGGATTGTACAATATCTGATTGTAGTAGTTCCTTGAGCCTATTCAGATGAACCCTAAACTGTCTGGACATCACCATTACCAGCTGGTGCTGCTTCTTGATGGCTGGTACCGACTTGATTAGTCCCTTGGGTCGACGGATCTAGAATGTTGTAATAAGATGGTCCGCCTTGACTAACTAGAAATCCATGAATCGCCTCTCTCATGGCGTTGTGGAATATGTCCACGAAAGCTTCATTATGGCTTGATATGGCATCACGAACATATTTGTCTACAACTTCCTTAAAGAAACTTCTGTCTTCATCTTTAGTTGTATTTGTTTGTCCGTGTAGTAGAACTCTTGGTAGTGGAAATTTCTGAACAATTATGTTGTCACGTATTTTGGTGTAGGACAACAAACATGAATAAACCCTATAGAAAATATAGATTCACCAAAACTAGTGGAATTTGTTAGTTTAAACCCCTAAACCTTCATTGGTAATTATATTGATGCCCTTATACGTGTTATATTGATGGTTTATAATAGTTGTTAACAAACATCAATAGTGCTCTCAAACCAATGTGTGAGTCACATAAACCTGCGTGGATTTCCTATAGAAGGTTTTTGCCTTCGCTCTGAGGTATGCACTTGAGCAGCGGTTGGACAACCCCTTTCTTGTACAGTATTCCATCTATCAGTTTATAGCTTCTTGCTCTTGCTTTCATTCTTGCTGTGCTTGCTTCATCCTCTGTGTGATGCACGTTGTTCAGGCAATCTATGATCAGTTGCCTCCAATCTTTAGACTTGGTAACTAAGACTGTTTTGAATGCCTTCGTTGTGACCCGTGTTGTCAGTGCTTGCAGCACTTGCTAAAAGGCTCCATTTGGTATGGGCAAGTTGTTTACTACTACCTTTGCTAGCTCATCTGCTTCTGCATTTTCTGCTCTTGGTATGTATTGCAGGGTGAATCCCTAGAACCTCCGCTCAAGGGCCCTTATTGGCTAGGTATTTGACCAGTTTTGGTTCCTGTGCCATATATTCTTTTTTGACTTGTCCTTCTATGACTTGGGAGTCTGTTTTTTCTAGTAATGTTTTTGCTCCAAGTGCCTTTGCTTTGTTGAGGCCTAGTATGAGGCATTCATATTCTGCTATATTGTTTGTTGCCTTGAATTCTATCCTTGCTGCATACTTCGTGTGGAGGCCAGATGGTGCTATCAAGACGGTGGAGGCCCCAATGCCTAAATGTTCCCAAGCCTCGTCTGTGTAGAGTGTCCAGATTTGGGCTGAGCTATGGGGCTTGGTGTGCCAAAGGTGTCTAATCTGCCATAAAATCTGCTAGCGCTTGTGATTTGATTGCTATTTTAATACATAGTTGAGTTTGAACTAGGATAGCTCTATTGCCCATTCCTATTCTTCCAAAGGCTTCTTTGTTGCTAAGTATGTCCCCGAGTGGTTTTAAAGAGGTACTATGATTTCGTGTGCCTGGAAATAGTGCTTCAATTTCCTTGAAGAGATCAACACTGCGTATGCTATTTTTTCTATCTCTGTATAGTTCAACTTTGCTCCTAACAGGGCCTTTTAAAATATAGTAGACCAGCTGTTGAATGACCTTTGACTCTCTTTTTTCTCTTGGACAAGGACCCCACTAACCGCATGGTCGGTGGCTACAACATATAACAGTAATGCAGCCTCTAGATCCGACAATATCACCACATGTCTGGTAGCCAAATAATTTTTGAGTTGTTGGAAGGCCTTCGACTGTTTTGACCCCCATATCCACCTTATCTCTGCCTCTCAAAGCTTTGTAGAATGGAGGCTGTGTTCTACTAACTTTGAGATGAATCTGTTCGGCGCTGCTATTCTTCTAGTGAGTTTTTGGACCTTCCTTTTTGGTTGATGGTTCCACCATTGAGATTATGGCCTTTGTTTTATCTAGGTTGGCTCTTATGCCTTCGTGTCCTATGATGTACATGAGCATTTACCTCTACTCACACCGAAGACACTTTTTTTAATTGAGTTTTAGCCCAGCTTCTCTTAGATTGGCAAAGGTTTCCTTTAAATCTACTATGTGACCTCCTTCATCTTGCTCATTACCACAATATCATCAACATAAGCTATAATGTTTTTCTATAGCTGTGGGTGCCTTCGTCATTCTGGCGAAGGTTGATCCTGTGTTCTTTAATCCTTTAGGCATTCTTTTGTAATAATAAGTTTGAAGGGTAGTGAAACTTGTCTTCTCTTCATCTTCTTTGTTGAGCCAGATCTGGTGGTATACTTAAAAGCAATCTAGGAGAGCGAAGTGTTTGCATCCTACCGCCTTGTCGATGGTGGTGTCTATTCTTGGTAGTGGAAATGAGTCTTTCTTGCATGCTTGTTCAAATCCATGAAGTCTATGCACATTCTTTTCTTTCCATTTTTCTTTGGCACTAGTACTATATTTGCCAGCCATTCTGAGTACTTGACTTCTCTAATGACGTTTGCGTATAACAACCTCTGAACTTCAGCTTTTGCTGCTAAGATTCTCTCCTCTGACATTTTCCTTTATCACTATTTCTTTAGCTTTATTCTAGGGTTGATGTGAAGGGAGTGTTGTATGATATCCCTGGTGACCCCTTTCAGGTCGGAGGCTGACCAAGCAAAGACGTCTTTGTTTCTTCGCTAAGGTTTCTATGAGTTCTGCTTCTTCTTCTTTGATAGGTTGCCTCCGATCATGACCTTTTTGTCGTGGACTGCATCTTCTGATGGGACTGTCTTTGTTTCTTCTTGATCCTTGAGATCTATTTTTCCCTTCAGCATGTCCGGAGGCTCTAGTGAGTTGGTTTTGGCTGCTTCGACAGAGTTGATATTGCGCTGTGATTTATAGATGGCTCTTTCTATGTTTCTTGCCTCCTTCTGACTATCATGGATTGTAATGGTTCCGTGCAAGGCTGGCATTTTCATACACTTGTAGTCCATATGGATGGCTGCATTGAACTTGTTTGCAAACCCTCTTTCAAAGATGGTGTGTGTAGGGGTAGTAGAGATCTACTACGTCGAAGGTCAGATATTTCTTGCATTTTCTTGACCTCCGAAGGGGACTGGCATGGATATTTTTCCTAATGCATCGATCCTCTTTCCTCGAAAAAAAATTAATGGTGAGTCCGAAGGCTACAACTGACTCCTGCTTAGCTTCACTCTGGTCGAAGCCATTGACAAACATAATATCTGCAGAGCTTTCAGAGTCTATGAGAACCCTACTGATTTCCCATCTGCAATGTTAGCCTTGATTACCATGGCATCGGTATGAGTGTAGCTTTCCAGCTGCAAATCTTATTATGAGAAGGTGATTGGCATCTTGACAAATCTATGTAGTGCACTGGGCCTTGAACTGCTATGTTGTTGATCAACCAAAGGTGATCTTTTTTCTATTTATTGGTTTGGAACTCCATCGAAGAGCCTCTGGCTATAGGCAGTATCATGCTGATGGTGGGTAGGAGTGTGTTGAGGTTGAGTTGGTTTTCTAGGTTGGGTTCATTTTTTGGGTGTTGCTAGCTGTGTTGGTGGAGGCGGAGGCAATGCCTCTAGCTGTCTATTGTGTACTTGGGATGGCTGGTGGGCCTCAATGAATGTTATGTGCGGAGGCCTTGGGTTTATGTAGGTGAGGTTGGCTTTTGCCCATTTGTTGCTAGTCAGCCCCTTGTTGTTGAGTACGTGGTCTCCATGTGGGTAGGAAGTTTGGGTACTAGGCAGCGGCTAAAGTGGACGGGTGAATTTGGGTGGAGTTTAGGCTTGGGTATATTGGGCAGTACTGTTGCTAAGATGTTGCGAAGGTATGGTTCACCTCTCTTGCAGGTTGTTGTGGCAGAGGTGATGAATTTGCTCTTCCTTTGATCCTTTCTTGGGTCTCCTTGGCATCTAGGCAATCCCTAGTGATGTGCCCTTTGTTTTCTCCATGGTAGAAACAATACTGCCTTCGCTGCCTTTGGTTTTGGTTTCTATTCTAGTTCCTGCCTTAGCTATTTTCCTTACCTTCAGATTGTTTCTAAGGCACGCTGTTTGGGCCTGCCTTCGCCGGTTGCTGCCACTACTGGCTGTTTCCTTGCTATTCTATGTTGAATACTTGCTGCTCTGCCCTTGTTATGGCTACGGCTGGCCTTGGCTTCTATGGCCCTCTAGGCATTTCTACAGCTACCCTAGAACTGCTTGCTCTAGTTTTGTTCTTTCTAGCCTTTTACGGAGGTCATTGTCAGATCTGCAATAACTTCTCAAATTCATTGTAAAGGTCTACAATGGACCTAGCTTTTCCCTAGCTAGATGAGCTATGAAGGGTCCTATGCGAAGGCCTTTGATTGTTGCTTCGATAGCAACATTCCTCTAGGACATTGGGTGCTTTTGCTTTCATTTGCATGAATTTCTAGAAGTATCTTTAAGGCTTCTCCTTGCATTGAAATAGATCCATGGAAGTCAAGGATTCACTTGTGAACACCTTAAAATTTGCTAAGATCTTGTCGCGAAGGTCTTCCCATGAATTGACAGAACTTTGCTTTAGCATCCAATACTAGGCTAGCGCATTGCCTTCAGCTGCGATGATGAAAGATTTGGCTAGCACCGCTTCATTTCCACTAGCGAAAGCTACTGCTACCTCAAAGCTCATGATGAATTGTCTTGGGTCTAATCTTCCATTGAATTTGGGCAAGGTGACAGGTTTGTAGAAGGGAGGCTAGGGTGAGCTCTGGATGCCTTCAGATAGTGATGATTTGGAATCGATGGTTCTATGGGTTTGTGGTGAAGTGTAGGGTGTGCCGAAGGTTGGTTGCGCTATGGTACGTGGCGGGGGGTTGGTTTGGCTTTGATTTGCTGAATGGAGCTGGTTGGACGTGTTGAAGTTAGATTGCAAAGGCTGCATACTTTGTATCTCGGCCTATAGGATGGCTAGCTGTTGCCTAATCTCTGCTGTCTAAGCAGATGTTTGGGTTGCCTGTTGATTTACGGTGAAGGCTATTGTGACCCTATCTCTTTTTTGCTACATGCTCTACAACGGAGCTTGTAGTTGTTGAAGCTCTTTGTTCTGGAGTGGGATTTGGGGCTTGTGGCTCAGATGCTAGAGGACGGTCTTTCGACTGTGGGCTCTTCTTCAACTTGTTCATCTAGGGCACTAGCATAGGTGCTGCGAGCTCTATGCCTAGGTCATCCTCTCATTGAAGGCTCTACGGGAATCCTCACAGAGGCTACTCTCTTTCTTTCCATTGTGGGTGTTGCTTGGCCAACACGCGGTGGATGCCAATGTTGGAAAGTTTGGCTTCCAGGGATTGAGACAAAGAACGACAATGAAGGCCTTTGTGCAGCCTTGTGCCCTAGGCAAAGGTATGACTAATGAAAGGGGGGCCCTAGCTAGAATAGGGTTTTATCAATGTATCTCTTCCTTTGCAGAGAGTTTGAGTCCCCCTTTTATATGGCACTGTTTGCTAGAGCTACTCTTTACATTTCCTGCCCCTTATCGGTTACAGTACATTCCTAGAATATTCAACTAGGTAAGCATATGTCTTCTACTATCCAACTAGGGACATTACTAGGGAAAGGCACCAACAGAGGATGCTTTCTTTTGCAACCGCATCCTACGTGCACCTACAGACGGGAGATTACACAGGATCAACGAAGCTATATAGTACAGGCTATATAGAACTTATGTCACTCACGTGATCTACCACCATTCGGAATGTAGGGTGCATCCACAATTAACCCAAGTCTAAGCACCACTCTTACACTGATGATTAATACTCTACTCCCCCTATGTAGAGAATAAAGCACTCAAAGAGTCACAAACCTGATGAACAATATAAATAGATGCTTACTTGAATCAGAAGTTGATTACCAGAGAAATCTCAGAAGCAAGCTCAAATAGAACTTGAATCCACCAAGGTACAAGCCGTAGAGAGAGCACCGATAGGCCGGCACCTCCTTCAAACTCTTCCCTCACTCTCTATCTCACTATTTCTATTTATAAGACTAGATCCTATGGAGGACTAATCTTCTCTTGATAGCTGGCTCTAATCCTCATGATATGAATTAGGGATTCAGTGATCTACCTAGGGTGGGGGGTACATGGCTATTTATATATACTGGAGCGTCCATCATGAGCCCTTGGATCAAACTAACTTAAAGGACGATGTAGATGCAATCTAGGAGGCGGTGGGGAACCGACTTAGCAACGAGGGGTTGACTGGTGGACCCTAGGGGTTGGGCGGCCTGCATGTGGGGCCGGCCAACCACACATGCTAGTGTCTTGGGCTCCGCTTTGGTGTAGAGCCTCCTAGAGTCTTCTAGAGTCTTCTAGAGTCTTCCCACATCGGTTATGCTATGAAATTACGTGATTTACTTGATGAATAGGCCCCCCTTGGTGGTTTTCTAAATAAACCCTGCTAAAAACATAGATTCACCAAAACTCATGGAATTTATTAGTTTAAACCCCCATACCTATGTTTATTGATGGAATTAAGTATAAATACAGATTACATTGACGGTTTATAATTGATGTTAGTGACCGTTAACAATTTCCCCCAAGCTTAACCTTTGCTAGTCCCTAAGCAAAGCTAAACTCAGCAATGGATCAGGAGTTGCTACAATGTTTTCACGCCTCAAAAGTACATAGGCGTTCAATAAAAAATTCTCCTCCAGATTAGAATAAACTGATCTGACTTTCAAACTTACCCATATTACTTTCAATCAGGGGGTTTCTCATCTTTCACTTGTGTCTTCAGCAATTGAAAGATAAAATGATCAAGTCAAGCACATTGTCTCAAGTTCTTTGTTTCACCATTGTTCTAGAGTTTTTATAGTTTTCAAAATAAAACTCAGACATTCCATTGTATGACACTCTCAAGTCTCTCAATATATATGGTATTTGTGGATCATCACCAAAGGCAGTAAGATGTTATGCCCTTTTTCTTTTCCTACCACTAAGGCTTATGTGGAGTTCATAGGTAGGGAGAAAGCTAGAGCATACTTGCAATGCATATATTGTAAAGTTAAACAATGGATCCAAAGAGAGTTGAGTCATACAATCAAATCAAGATGTGCATGTGTATGGATATATGGTGGATATATATGGTGGATAACCTAATTCTACTTTGCTCCATGAAAACTTATCTCTCTCTTAAAACTTGGAAACATTTGCTAGAGAACAGGGGCTATCTTATTCATCTTTTCTCTTTTTTAGGCGGGCATCAAAGTACCCATTGTTTTAAATATCTTGGAACTTGTCCATTTTTTCAACTTCTTTTTTTTGTCTCTCTTTTTTCATGAATAACTTTTGCACAGCCCCATGTCTCTTTTCTGCAACACAACTTTTGAGAGATAGCAACAAGAACTTGGTGCATTTATTTGGTGGATGGGAAACCTAACAAGCATGTTTTTGGTGTTCACTCCCAATGTAAGAGTAGAACATTTTTGGGTGGATCTAAATGGAAAGCATGTTCTTGCGCCTACCCCTAGTGTAGGAGTAGTGCATATTTGGGTGGTGCGTACATGATCTCAATTTTAAGAGCATGACAAACCTCTCATAAGGGTCAACAAAGCTTGACAAAACTCAATGCAAAAGCAAGCAACATATATGTGGAAGTTTTCCTAGCCTAAATAACATGTGTGGCTCTGGTGGGAATTCAAGCAACATATACAAGAACTCATCATGTACCATTTTTGTGTTTTTCAAAAGATAAATCTCTAGAACTTTAGTGTCACTTGAAACAAGATAAACAACAACTCAGACCTTCTCATATCATATATGTCAATTACCTAGACTTAAATCAAGCATTCGCTACCCACGGATTTCAAGTTCAGAGTAAATCTTTATATCAAATCAGTCGTATCCAAAACTCAGGAGAATTCGAGGCTAAAAACTAGGTACTTGAAAGGAATTACAACAGAGCAACTATTCATCATTTCCATTCAAGAGATTATTCTGAGTTCTCTTTATTTTATTCAGCTCTTAAAAATAAATTAAAGCAAACTAGACATATCTTTTTATTTTGTTTTCAATTTTACTAGATCACACATTATTACTATAACTATATACATTTATTATATAGATAACTTTTTATTTTGTTTTCATTCACCATTTTCTTAACTATTTAAAAGAACCTAAAACTAGAACAAAGGGAAAGCATACTTACCTAGATACATGGGAGTTCTTGTCCCCCAAGCTAGCTCTTTCGATGAGGGTTTAGTGTTGTAAGTCCATTGATCTAGACTTCTCCTTGTGAAGTTTATTGATCGAGTACCTCGGTTTGTTCTGAAGACAAAGATTCTTGTGATGACGCCTCTAATGGTGATGTCACCTTCTTCCGCCAAACCTATCTTGGTTGTGAGTTTTGATTTTGGTTTGATAGATTCAGGACCTTCACTTATAGAAATTTGGGAAATTGAATGTCTTTCCCTACATTTTGCTTGAAGTGTGTTCTACTCATAAAACAAGGTAGAGATCAAGTGCATGTGCTCTATTGGTGGGAGAATAGCAACAGAACCAAAACTTTATTTATTCTTCTCTAACCTTAGGCACATTGAACAAGATGAAGTTGATGTTGTGTGTTTTGTTCAATTATGTTCATGGGTGATAAGACGCAAAAGATTGAGCATGAATGTAGCATTAAGTTCATTTGGCAGAAACGATTGAGTTGCTTAACCTATGGAAGGATTGTCTATCTTTACATAATGTATCCAAACTTTACATGATTATGACTATCATCTTCCAGAGATAGGATGTGCACTTTTTTTAACTCATTTGGTTAAGACTATGAGATCAAGAAAGTGGTGCTAGGAACAAGCTTAAAGAACTAAACGTGTTGAGTTAATCAGGTTGGATCAGAATAAGTTATAACTCGAACATGTTTTGTTTCTTATTTTTGTGCCTGCCAGAATCAAGGAAAACTATTTAAATAATGACCATTTACTTAGGATTGTTACCTTTGTCATTGGAGCGTGATGACACCCATATGATGAAGGGTAGTTGACTCGTGATGGTCCTCCCCTTTTGCTTGAAGTTTTCCTTATTCGGCTAGTCTTATAGTATGAGTTTGGAGCTGTCTTGTCTCTTAGATTCCAGCCTTTTCTAGTTCTCATCCTTTTGTCATGCCATATTTACTGCTCTTTCATCTTTTAACACTTTGTTTGGATCTTCTGCCTCACTCATTGTTTTATGCCTACAAAAAGATTAGTGGACAACACATACATACCGAAGGAATATACAATTTTGAAACAACGGGTTGTTTGTTCTAGAATTTATAATTTCCCTCTATGCTAATGAAAATATAGTGTTTAAAATTATTTTAGCATAGTCCTTTGTTTATCATGTTCCTATACAAGCATGGCTCAAGGCAAAGGTAACTTGCAGCTAAAGACAAAGGTGGAATGATCTTTGATACTTCAGTTTCTTTCATCTATGTGAATGAGCCGTGTCTTCTTTGCGCAATGTTATTGGAGTTTGTCATGTGCCTTGCTTTATTCTCCAATTTGAATTCATCTCGTGTCTTACCCAAATTGAATTGAGAGTGTCCTATAGAGGGGTTAGTCCAACAAAAATATCCAGTATCTGCTAAAACATTTTTCAGTTCAATAACAACTAGACTCCATGGTCTAATTTGATTAAGGTGATTAAGGAAGACATTCTTTAACCTAAGCACCTCACTTAATTAAAAAACCTTTGGAAGTATGTCGAGTACTGCTAAACCAAAACTTACTATGGCAGACAAAGTAATATGAAAGCACTATAGAGATTTACTTCAAACGGAGATGAAGAACACGATTGTGTTATTTAGCAAATTGAGCATAATCTAAAAGTAGAGATAGACCAAAATAATTTAGCAACCTGGCAGAGATATATTTTTTAGGGAAGTCTATCCCCCAGCTTGAATTTTGTAGAAAAATTAAGTTTGGATGCATGTACTTTAAAGTTTGCATCATCAATGATTGGACAGTACCTTGGGGTCATCATCCTTCATTCTTTTTGCTTTCAAAACCTAGAATGGTTAGTTGACAAAAATAGTCCAAATGAATATTTCACAAATATATTTCTATGCTCATTTGCACAAAGGCATCATAGCAAAAAGGTGAAAGCTCATGTTATCTCCCAAAAGTGCTTGTTTTAGGACTGAAACTCAACCTTTGGAAAGCTTCAAATTGTGTTTTAAATTAGTGAAGTGGTTTCCCCTCAAATACCAACCTTTGTGTGCCTATCTCAGATTCATGACAACGAGATTTATAATATTCGTGATAACATATAACATCTACAACCACCCTTTCAACAATTTTATGAATAGGAAGCATGAGGGGGTTGAAGGATTTCGTGTGTGGCAATGTTGGAGAGACCAGTTAATTCAGGAGATTGTCATGTGAGCATGGATTTGATGAGGTGCTCATGAAATAACTTCCTTGCTCATCGATGTCAACTTCCTGCTCTAAGGTTGTTTCTTCATAAATGTCTATAGGTGCAAACATTGTCTCTATCATTCCATGCCTATAACATTCATTGGTCCTTCTGTTGTCCAAGATTTCACTTGGATTGGTGACTCTCGTGTTGATCTTATCTAAAGCCTTGTCCATCCATTCATTGGCAATGACACATAAGTTCTTAATATTCTCTAGCCATTGTTGTTGGTCTTCTTGGTCTTCCTTGTGTCCTTCATGACTCCTATGCTTTGGGTGTCTTAGTGGATTTCTAGGATCATCATGAGTCTTAGAAGAAAGTGCGTAAGAAGGATCATTAGGGTCAAAGATGGGTTTAGAGATGTGTTCAGATGAGACATCTAATATGGGCATAGAAGGGGAGAGAATAGGAATGGCTTCTAGATAGCTTGGCTCTTCTTCTATGGTTTCAATAGACATGCCACCGTTATGTTCTTCCCAATGTCCTATGGGAATAAGGACGCTTTCTAAGAGATCCCTTCTTGAGAGGATTTGAATTATATTCACTCGAAGCCCTCTTATGTAGCAACAAGCTTTTCCTAAAATCAGCATAAAAAAGATCATCCTTAAAAGGGTTTTCCAAAGGTTGAATTTCTTCTTCCTTTGGAGGATTTTGGGGTGTTGATGGTTTGGGATTGATAGCTAAATCTTGGAATTGGAGTGGTTGTGATTTGGCTATCAAAACTTCCTCTTCTTGATTGAGAGATGATTCCTTCTCTTTCTCGGGGAGTTCATTATGAATGCTAGTGCAAGGAGTTTTTCCACTAATCTTGCTAAGACCCATATAAAAATGTTGAAGGAGCATTGGATCTAGAATAGCAAGATCCAGGCAGTGATGATGAGTTCATTAAAATGATCCAACGATGTGCCAAGAGATTCTTCTTCTAGTTGTCTAAAATTTAGAACCTCTTTCCGGAGGCTAACCACTTTAGAGATGGAAAAGAAACGTAAACAAAATTTAGAGCATAACATTTCCCAATCTCCTTACATACTTCCTACGGTTTGACTGTACCAATGTTTAGCTCTTCCTGTCAAACAGAACGAAAACAACTTCCATCTTACAGTTTTGTCAGACATGCCAGCGATACAGAAGCATGCACAGGTCTGTTCAACCTCTTATAGGTGTGAGTATGGGTTTTCGTTTTCTTTTCCTGAGAAGGATTTATCCCGTATCAATTTTATAAAAACACGGGCATAGCTCATAGCTAGGTGTTAGGATAGGCTCTAAAGATTTTGGTGGCTTTAGGCTTGTGCTTATGGGTTTAGCATATTGATATATAGGTGTGTTATCCATGCTAAAAGAAAAATTAAAACAAAAGAAAAAAATAAAGATAAAAGGTTAAGCTAGGTTCATAGTTAATTCAGCAACCGTTTCCATGGCAATGGCACCAGAAAACTTATTGGTATATTTAACGTACACAGATAAATCCGAAAGTGCACAGATACAGTTATAGCTTTCACCTAGAAGTATTCCAAGTATCGTATCCAAAGGAAATGTGTGATACTAACTATGGTCTAACTTAACAAGGGATAGCGACTAGGTTAAGGTTTAACTTAACTAGGAGTAGCAACAAGGCTAAGGATAAATAGGAGCGTAAAGAGGATGACTAAATTTCTCTAGTTCTAACTTGGGTGAGCTTATATCTTCTACTATCCAACTGAGGACATTACTAGGGAAATGCACCAGCAAAGGATATTTTCCTTCGCAACCACGTCCTACGTGCGCCTACAGACGGGAGATGGACTACAAATGATCAATGAAGCTATATAGTACAGGCTATATAGAACTTATGTCACTCACGCGATCTACCACCTTTCGTAATGCAAGGTGCATCCACGATTAACCCAAGTCTAAGCACCTTGCTTACACTTGTGATTAATACTTTACTCCCCCTATGTAGAGAATAAATCACTCAAAAGAGTCACAAACCTGATGAACAATATAAACAAGATGCTTACTTGAATCAGAAGTTGATTACCAAAGAAATCTCAGAAGCAAGCTCAGATAGAACTTGAATCAGCCAAGGTACAAGCCATAGAGAGAGCACCGACAGGCCGACTCCTCCTCCAAACTCTTCCCTCACTCTCTATCTTACTATTTCTATTTATAAGACTAGATCTTATGGAGGACTAATCTTCTCTTGATAGCTGTCTCTAATCCTCATGATATGAATTAGGGTTTCAGAGATCTGCCCAGATAGGGGGGGTACAAGGCTATTTATATAGGCCGGGGCGTCCATCATGAGCCCTTGGATCAAACCAACTTAAAGGACGGCGTAGATGCCACCTAGAAGGCGGTGGGCAGCCGACTTAGCAATGAGGGACTGACTGGTGGATCCCAGGGGTCGAGTGGCCTGCATATGGGGCCGGCCAGCCCCACATGTCAGTTTCTCAAACTCCGCTTCGGTGGAGAGCCTCCTGGAGTCTTCTAGAGTCTCCCCACATCAGTTATGCTATGGAATTGCGCGATTTCCTTTGACGGATAGGTCCCCCTTGGCGGTTTTCGAGATAAACCCTGCTGAAAACACAGATTCACCAAAACTCGTAGAATTTATTAGTTTAAACCCCAATACCTATGTTTGGTGATGGAATTAAGTATAAATACATGTTACGTTGACGGTTTATAATTGATGTCAATGACTGTCAACACCGTGCGAGGGAGGGATCGGAGGTGGTGGCCGAGGACCATGGATCTAGGCACCCGCAATGTGGGGGATGACACAAGGGCTCAGGGAAGGGGAAGGCAACGACGTCGTGGAGGGTTCTGGGCTTGTGGCCCTGTATTACCTTGCCAAATCATTCATGTTGGATATGTGTCCAACATTCCCCTGTATTTTTAATTGGCAGCTGTGTTATCCTTTTCAAAGTGCATTTCATTTATTTGACTACTGAGTGGTTTTGCTATCTTATTGTTTGATCCATTCCTGACCTTTTCTCATTTCAGAAGTCGATGGTTCATGGTTACTAGTTACTACTGCATCTGGTAATCTTGTCCACTACCAGATTGTGTATAGCTCCCTAGTGTCTAATAGTTTCCCGAGTGTTTTAAAAAAAACACTCGGGATTATCCTCGAGTGTATCATATTGCAGTCGGGATATGTAAAGCACTCGGATATTTCACTTTCCCCGTGTGTTTATATTTGCCTTCCGGATACTTTTATTTTAGACTAAAAAATTTAGGCAGGTGCGGCAAACATGAACGGCATCAGGAGACTCCCGAATGTTTATGCAAGTGGGCCTTTGGGAACTGTTTTTCACTAAAGTGGCGGCAAAAAGTGGTGCGCAGCTGCTGCCCTTCGCGCCGGATGCCAAAATTTTTTAGCCTGGCAAAAACCCTCGAAGCCTGCACCGAGAAAAAAACATTCCAGTCTCCAGCTGACTCATGGACACACATAACCCACCGCCACCATCGTCTTCGAACCTGGTGCCGTCGTCTCTGAACCCGCCGCCACCGTATCCCACCCGTCTCGGCCCCTAGTGCTGCTCCCGCTGCCACCCGGGCAAGAAGCTAGCAGCACCAAGCTGCACACCTAGTTTTAGTTTTTTTCCCTAAATCACAGGGCCCATGCTCCAATATGCTTAGCCCCTCCGATTCCCTCTCTTTAATCCCCACCTCCCATAGATCACATCCTTCACTGCAGATCTCATCAGGTCACTACAGTTCGAATCACTTGATTGCCACTTTAAACTTTAGAAATCTCATTTGCTTTTAAAAATGAAGGGTACCGGAGAAACCGGAGGCTCACACTTATTAATAAAATTCTAGTAGAGGGTCACGCCCCTCCTGTTTTGTCAAAAAAATAATAAAAAAGAAACTGAAGGCTCAAACATAGATGCTGCAGGAACTAGTACTGCTAGAGAGGCTGGAGAAGGGGAGCATGCTGACAATGGATCTCATATAGACGAATCTATGCTGATCCATTAGGCCAATCTATTGTGATCTTACATTTCTATGCTAAACTTAGTGCTGTTGTCAACTTGAGGTGAAGTTTGTTGTCGTGTCCTATTGTGAACCTTTGGAACTTGTGGCTTTTGTTGATCTGATCATGTTAGTTCTTTTGGGGAATCTAAACATGTAGAACTGCTCATTAGGGAGTGAATGACTATTAAATTTTGTGACTTCTGAAATTGTAGGACATGTGAACATTGAGTGTGCTTTGACCAATGGCATGTAGAAATTGTGAATGTAGCCTGATATGTTATATGTTTCCATATTCTAATTTGTGAAGTGCAAATGGATTGAAACTATGGTGAAGCCAGTGGGACAATGTTCTAGGAAACTCCTGAGTGGAATAACAGAAAAAAGTCCACATGGAACAATATGGTAACAACCTAAAACTTATATATCCCGAGTGTCTATCACTCTAAGCACTCGAGAATAGATGAAAAGGATGTCGAGTGTTTGGCACTCGTACTCGGGGAATGATTCCGTTATCATGGCACGGAGCCGTTAGTATGTTTCATTCCCGTGTGCTCTATGTCTCCTTAGTGTCCAGGGATACACATGAGAAACTTTTAATCCATCGAGTGTTTTGGTGAAGGCACTCGGGAAACTAGTTTTCCTGACTTGAGGCCACCGAGTGTTCTTGCCAAGTGCTTACTCTTGGAAAGTCTACCCCGAGTGTTTTATTCCTGTTCCCAAGTGTTCAACACTAGGGAGCTACCTAGAATTTGGTAGGGGTCATTTGAAAGGATAGAGCTGTTTTGCATAATGCAAATCCCACATGCAAAGTTGGCTACTTGGGTTGAAATCCAAAACAATTCGGGGATTTTGATTTAAGTTCTCTGATGTTAACTCAATTGCAATCTGTTTTTTTATGGATATGGATGTTTGTATGTCAGTAAAAAATTTAGGCCGTACTACCTCTACATTTGTATATCACATTCGGTGTGGATTGCCAAATTTGTGCTGTGTGAACTGCATGTCACTACTATACGAATGGATTCTAGGGGCGGCTGGTGAAGCTTTGTAGAGGCGGCTCGGCCAGCCGTTCCTACCAAACTGTCTCTATAAATCATGCATTTTTAGGGATGGTTCCAGACCGCCCTTACAAATCGATTCGTAGGAGCGCCGCCTCTACAAAATCGATTTATAGGAGCGGCTGTAGTACCAGCCATCCCTATAATACTTGTTTGTAGGGGCGGTTCAGTCTAGAACCGCCCCCTCAATACATTTTTCCACAAAAAAAATTCAAATTTATAATTCAAATTAGACTAGTATATGTATATATAATTTAAATCTGACCACAAGCACAAGAGCATTATATAAACTAACCATTACAAGTCTAATTCACAAGAATATATACAATCCATCATTAAAATTATCAACCATTTAATATAAATATTAACTTAGGCAATAGAAAGAGACAACAACAGTCAAACACACATACAAATTATCAACCAATTTAATATAAATATTAACTTAGACAATAGAAGAGACAACGACACTCAAACTTATAATCCACCTGACTAAAAATTTAATAAGAATTGAAGGCATTTTATAAACTTCAACATTTGCAGAGCAAAGTACTGTCAAGTTCTTTCATTTCCGAGAATTGCTGAGATACGGAGACAGATACTTGACGACACAGAAACAATAAAAGGAAGGTTCAGAGAAGTGACAGCTGAAACCTTGCTGAATATATGTGCTTGATCTTTGTGTTACTATGGACCTGCAAGCATAACTGAACTAGAAAAAGAGTTGTTTACACTACTAGAGAACAGACTTTATAACGATGCCCCAATTTGGCATTAGCCTCGGCATTTTTTGTCCTCGGGACTAAAGGACCCTTTAGTCCCGGTTGGTAATACCACCCGGGACTAAAGGTCCCTGCCCAACGGTCGTCCGCGGGGCAGGGGCCTTTAGTCCCGGCGGGTAATACCAGCCGGGACTAAAGCTTTTAGTCTCGGTTTGGGTGATGCCCCAGGAATAAAGATTAATCTTTAGTCCCGGTTTGGACCCTAACCGGGACTAATAATCCCGGCCTATAATTCAGCTCATTTTTTTCCTCCCGAGCCTGAGCCATTCCATTCAAACTCACTGTCTCTATTTTTTCAGCTTGCTGTTGTTCTTGCTCTCTCCCCCTCCATTGGTGTTGCTCTTCGATTTTGGAGGTACAAACTTAATCCTCTTATGTTTTATCAGTAGCTTATCTCATTTTGCGATGTAGATGCATGTGTAACTTTATATGTTGGACTTTATTATGATTTTATATGTAAACTTAGAAAATTGTAGAAAATCCGTACTAGTTGAACTTGCGGACCGTGTTCAAGTCGGCGAGCATGTTCTCTGCCGAGCGGTAACGGACGTCAAGGAGGAGCTTTGATTCTACGAGGGAGAGCGGCAACGGTCGTGGAAGACCGTGTTCCCTTTCTCGTAGAATCGGAGCTCTTCCTTGGCCTAGTACGGTGCCGTCCGGTGGAGAAATGCTCGCCGAGTTGATCACGTAAGCAAGGTCAACTAGTACGGATGGTTATTTATTGAAACATGTTTTTGAGCTATAATTTGATGGATATTTGATAACTTCAGACCTACAAATGTCATCTACAAATGTTACTATCCTCGGCAACCTAAACGTCCGCGAGCTCGCCGATATCGAGCAGGTCACTTAGAATTATTTTTTCCATGAAATGAACTACTTAGAAATCATGCCTTTTTTTAGAATTAAATTTTCCATGAAATGAAAAACTTAGTAAATAGTTAGAAAATTATAGAAAATCCGTACTAGTTGAACTTGCGGACCGTGTTCAGCTCGGCCAACATGTTCTCTGCCGAGCGGTAACGGACGTCAAGGAGGAACTTTGATGCTACGAGGGAGAGCGGCAACGGTCGTGGAAGACCGTGTTCCCTTTCTCGTAGAATCGGAGCTCTTCCTTGGCCAAGTACGGTGCCGTCCGGTGGAGAAATGCTGGCCGAGATGATCACGTAAGCAAGGTCAACTAGTACGGATGGTTATTTATTGAAACATGTGAAATCCGTACTAGTTTTGTTTAAATATATCATTTTAGAAAATATGAAATTTACACTAGTTTGCAAAAATAAGTATAGAAAGTAGATGACAACTGGTACCGGATCATCGGCCTCTCGTTCGGTTGCGAAACGACTGAGGCCAGAACTCCCTCTCATTATCTGCGGCAAGTGTAAGCAGAAGATTGTGATGGAGTACCGAGTCAAGAGACAGGGACCCAACAAGGGTCGTGTTTTCTACAAGTGCCCGGATCGCGATGTGAGTTTCTTACGCATTTTATCTTTATGGCTAATTGACCTGCTTTTCTTGAATATTTTTGACTAAATATTTTTTGGCTTTAATTACAGTGGGAGGGCAATGGATGCGATGGTTGGTACTGGGAGGAAGATTATGCTACATACGTGCAGAATTTGGGTGCGCTTGAGGTAGCGGCTGCTGCTGATGAGGCAGTGAGCCAGCAGGAGAAGCTTATTGATATTCAACAGAAGAATGATTTGTCTGTTTTAGTTGCGTACGATCACGAAATAATTATGTTACTGAAGTGCATTGTAGTTTTAGTTTGTTTAGTGATAGTTGGGATTGCTTACGTTGTAGCCAGACTTAGTTAATTAATCAACCGTGTGTGTGTCATTTATGTTGTGTAATAAAATACTAAATTATGTTCAAGGTTTTCATAATTTGTCGTGTAATACAGATTATGTCACGCCATTGGATGTACAATGCCGATCGCCGCTCCCAAGACTTTATTGAGGGCTTGCACTATTTCTTAGGTGTGGCCGAGGCAAATAAGCGGGATGGTTTCATGTGCTGTCCATGTGCCCTATGTAAGAATTTAAAGGAATATTCAAGCTCAATGAGTCTTCATTCACATTTGCTTAAGTCAGGTTTCATGTCAAACTATATATGTTGGACTAAGCATGGAGAAAGCGGGGTCATGATGGAAGAAGGTGAAGGAGAAGATTTAGACATTGATGACATTATTGCTCAGTATGGTGCCTTTGATGATACTACAATGGGGGGAGATGAGAGAAGAGGTAGGGTAGAAGATGATCTCGGTGATGCTCTTGGCGATGCCATTCGTGATGCACAACAAGAATGGGAAAGTGAAAAAGAGAAAGTTAAGTTCGAGCGCATGCTTG
>NW_027097773.1:0-30141 GCF_019320115.1 Miscanthus floridulus | reverse complement strand
GTGCGTCCAAAACAATTTCTGAGCCTACGGAATGTTTGGCGCAAACCATGCACCATCATGCGTCAAAATTAGCACCACCTCCAAACGGACCGAAACAATCTTCCGCTTGAGCCTCATCACCTACGAGTACCATTGGGTGCGTCCAAATGATTTATGAGCCTATGGTACACTCGGCGCAAACCGTGCACTATCTTGCACCGACACCAACACTGTCTCCAAATTAACCGAAAAGATTCCACATTACACACGTCACCTTGGAGTTCCATCGCACCTATCTTGCACCGACACTCGCTCCCAATGACCAAACGAGACTCCACATGACCCACGTCACCTATGAGTTCCATCGGTGTGTCCAAAACGATTTCTGAGCCAATGGTATGTTCGGCGCCAACCGTGCACCTATCTTGCACCGACAGTGGCTCCCAACCGAAACGAGATTCCACTTAACCCACATCACCTAGGAGTACCATCGGGTGCATCCAAAATGATTTCCAAGCCTATGGTATGTTTGGTGCAACCATGCACCTATCTTGCACCGACACTGGCTCCCAACAGACCGAAACAAGTTTCCACATGATCCACGTCACCTAGGAGTACCATCGGGTGCATCCAAATGATTCTGATCGTACAGAAACATTTGGCGCAAACCATGCACCTATCTTGCACCGACACTGGCTCCCAACAGGACCGAAACGAGATTCCACTTGACCCACGTCACCTAGGAGTACCATCGGGTGTGTCCAAAATGATTTCCGAGCCTATGGTATGTTCGGCGCCAACCGTGCACCTATCTTGCACCGACACTGGCTCCCAACAGACCGAAACGAGATTCCACTTGACCCACGTCACCTAGGAGTACCATCGGGTGTGTCCAAAACGATTTTCGAGCCTATGGTATGTTCGGCGCCAACCGTGCACCTATCTTGCACCGACACTGGCTCCTAACAGACCGAAACGAGATTCCACTTGACCCACATCACCTAGGAGTACCATCGGGTGCGTCAAAAATGATTTCCGTGCCTATGGTATGTTCGGTGCAAACCGTGCACCTATCTTGCACCGACACTGGCTCCCAACAGACCGAAATGAGATTCCACTTGACCCACGTCACCTAGGAGTACCATCGGGTGCATCCAAAATGATTTCTGAGCCTATGGTATGTTCGGCGCAAACCGTGCACCTATCTTGCACCGACACCAACATTGTCTCCAAATGAACCGAAAAGAGATTCCACATTACCCACGTCACCTTGGAGTTCCATCGCACCTATCTTGCACCGACACTGGCTCCCAACAGACCAAAATGAGACTCCACATGACCCACGTCACCTAGGAGTACCATCGGTTGCGTCCAAAATGATTTCCGAGCCTATGGTATGTTTGGCGCAAACCATGCACCGATCTTGCACCGACACTGGCTCCCAACAGACTGAAAACGAGATTCCACATGACCCACGTCACCTAGGAGTACCATCGGGTGCATCCAAAATGATTTCCGATCCTACGGAATGTTTGGCGCAAACCATGCACCTATCATGCGTCAAGATTAGCACCACCTCCAAACAGACCGAAACAAGCTTCCGCTTGAGCCTCATCACCTACGAGTACCATTGGGTGCGTCCAAAATGATTTATGAGCCTATGGTACACTCAGCGCAAACCGTGCACCTATCTTGCACCGACACCAACACTGTCTCCAAATTAACCGAAAAGAGATTCCACATTACACACGTCACCTTGGAGTTCCATCACACCTATCTTGCATCGACACTCGCTCCCAATAGACCAAAACGAGACTCCACATGACCCACGTCACCTAGGAGTTCCATCGGGTGTGTCCAAAACGATTTCTGAGCCAATGGTATGTTCGGCGCCAACCGTGCACCTATCTTGCACCGACACTGGCTCCCAACAGACCGAAACGAGATTCCACATGACCCACGTCACCTATGAGTTCCATCGGGTGTGTCCAAAACGATTTCCGAGCCAATGGTATGTTCAGCGCCAACCGTGCACCTATCTTGCACCGACAGTGGCTCCCAACAGACCGAAACAAGATTCCACTTGACCCACGTCACCTAGGAGTACCATCGGGTGCGTCCAAAATGATTTCCGAGCCTATGGTATGTTTGGCGCAAACCATGCACCTATCTTGCACCGACACTGGCTCCCAACAGACCGAAACAAGTTTCCACATGATCCACGTCACCTAGTAGTACCATCGGGTGCATCCAAAATGATTTCCGATCCTACAAAACATTTGGCGCAAACCATGCACCTATCTTGCACCGACACTGGCTCCCAACAGACTGAAACGAGATTCCACTTGACCCACGTCACCTAGGAGTACCATCGGGTGTGTCCAAAATGATTTCTGAGCCTATGGTATGTTCGGCGCCAATCGTGCACCTATCTTGCACCGATAGTGGCTCCCAACAGACCGAAACGAGATTCCACTTGACCCACGTCACCTAGGAGTACCATCGGGTGTGTCCAAAATGATTTCCAAGCCTATGGTATGTTCGGCGCCAACCGTGCACCTATCTTACACCGACACTGGCTCCCAACAGACCGAAACGAGATTCCACTTGACCCACGTCACCTAGGAGTACCATCGGGTGCGTCCAAAACGATTTCCGAGCCTATGGTATGTTTGGCACAAACTATGCACCTATCTTGCACCAACACTGGCTCCCAACAGACTGAAACAAGATTCCACATGACCCACGTCACCTAGGAGTACCATCGGGTGCATCCAAAATGATTTCTGATCCTTCGGAATGTTTGGCGCAAACCATGCACCTATCTTGCGTCAAGATTTGCACCACCTCCAAACGGACCGAAACAAGCTTCCGCTTGATCCTCATCACCTAAGAGTATCATTGGGTGCGTCCAAAATGATTTCTGAGCCTATGGTACACTTGGCGCAAACCGTGCACCTATCATGCACCGACACCAACAATGTCTCCAAATGAACCGAAAAGAGATTCCACACTTACCCACGTCACCTTGGAGTTCCATCGCACCTATCTTGCACCGACACTGGCTCCCAACAGACCAAAATGAGACTCCACATGACCCATGTCACCTAGGAGTACCATCGGGTGCGTCCAAAATGATTTCCGAGCCTATGGTATGTTTGGCGCAAACCGTGCACCGATCTTGCACCGACACTGGCTCCCAACAGACTGAAACGAGATTCCACATGACCCACGTCACCTAGGAGTACCATCGGGTGCGTCCAAAACAATTTCTGAGCCTACAGAATGTTTGGCGCAAACCATGCACCTATCATGCGTCAAAATTAGCACCACCTCCAAACGGACCGAAACAAGCTTCCGCTTGAGCCTCATCACCTACGAGTACCATTGGGTGCATCCAAAATGATTTATGAGCCTATGGTACACTCGGCGCAAACCGTGCACCTATCTTGCACCGACACCAACACTGTCTCCAAATTAACCGAAAAGAGATTCCACATTACACACGTCACCTTGGAGTTCCATCGCACCTATCTTGCACCGACACTCGCTCCCAATAGACCAAAACGAGACTCCACATGACCCACGTCACCTATGAGTTCCATCGGGTGTGTCCAAAACGATTTCTGAGCCAATGGTATGTTCGGCGCCAACCGTGCACCTATCTTGCACCGACAGTGGCTCCCAACAGACCGAAACGAGATTCCACTTAACCCACATCACCTAGGAGTACCATCGGGTGCGTCCAAAATGATTTCCGAGCCTATGGTATGTTTGGTGCAAACCATGCACCTATCTTGCACCGACACTGGCTCCCAACAGACCGAAACAAGTTTCCACATGATCCACGTCACCTAGGAGTACCATCGGGTGCATCCAAAATGATTTCCGATCGTACAGAACATTTGGCGCAAACCATGCACCTATCTTGCACCGACACTGGCTCCCAACAGACCGAAACGAGATTCCACTTGACCCACGTCACCTAGGAGTACCATCGGGTGTGTCCAAAATGATTTCCGAGCCTATGGTATGTTCGGCGCCAACCGTGCACCTATCTTGCATTGACACTGGCTCCCAATAGACCGAAACAAGATTCCACTTGACCCACGTCACCTAGGAGTACCATTGGGTGTGTCCAAAATGATTTTCGAGCCTATGGTATGTTCGGCGGCAACCGTGCACCTATCTTGCACCGACACTGGCTCCTAATAGACCGAAACGAGATTCCACTTGACCCACATCACCTAGGAGTACCATCGGGTGCGTCCAAAATGATTTCTGAGCCTATGGTATGTTCGGCGCAAACCGTGCACCTATCTTGCACCGAAACTGGCTCCCAATAGACCGAAACAAGACTCCACATGACCCACGTCACCTAGGAGTTCCATCGGGTGTGTCCAAAACGATTTCCGAGCCAATGGTATGTTCGGCGCTAACCGTGCACCTATCTTGCACCGACAGTGGCTCCCAACAGAACGAAACGAGAGTCCACTTGACCCACGTCACCTAGGTGTACCGTTGGGTGTGTCCAAAATGATTTCCGAGCCTATGGTATGTTCGGCGCCAACCGTGCACCTATCTTGCACCGACACTGGCTCCCAACAGACCGAAACGAGATTCCACTTGACCCACGTCACCTAGGAGTACCATCGGGTGTGTCCAAAACGATTTCCGAGCCTATGGTATGTTCGGCGCCAACCGTGCACCTATCTTGCACCGACACTGGCTCCTAACAGACCGAAACGAGATTCCACTTGACCCACGTCACCTAGGAGTACCATCGGGTGTGTCCAAAACGATTTCCGAGCCTATGGTATGTTCGACGCCAACCGTGCCCCTATCTTGCACCGACACTGGCTCCTAACAGACCGAAACGAGATTCCACTTGACCCACGTCACCTAGGAGTACCATCGGGTGTGTCCAAAACGATTTCCGAGCCTATGGTATGTTCGGCGCCAACCGTGCACCTATCTTGCACCGACACTGGCTCCTAACAGACCAAAATGAGATTCCACTTGACCCACGTCACCTAGCAGTACCATCGGGTGCGTCAAAAATGATTTCCGTGCCTATGGTATGTTCGGTGCAAACCGTGCACCTATCTTGCACCGACACTGGCTCCCAATAGACCAAAATGAGATTCCACTTGACCCACGTCACCTAGGAGTACCATCGGGTGCATCCAAAATGATTTCTGAGCCTATGGTATGTTCGGCGCAAACCATGCACCTATCTTGCACCGACACCAACATTGTCTCCAAATGAACCGAAAACAGATTCCACATTACCCACGTCACCTTGGAGTTCCATCGCACCTATCTTGCACCGACACTGGCTCCCAACAGACCAAAATGAGACTCCACATGACCCACGTCACCTAGGAGTACCATCGGGTGTGTCCAAAATGATTTCCGAGCCTATGGTATGTTTGGCGCAAACCGTGCACCGATCTTGCACCGACACTAGCTCCCAACAGACGAAAACGAGATTCCACATGACCCACGTCACCTAGGAGTACCATCGGGTGCATCCAAAACGATTTCCGATCCTACGGAATGTTTGGCGCAAACCATGCACCTATCATGCGTCAAGATTAGCACCACCTCCAAACGGACCGAAACAAGCTTCCGCTTGAGCCTCATCACCTACGAGTACCATTGGGTGCGTCCAAAATGATTTATGAGCCTATGGTACACTCGGCGCAAACCGTGCACCTATCTTGCACCGACACCAACACTGTCTCCAAATTAACCGAAAAGAGATTCCACATTACACACGTCACCTTGGAGTTCCATCGCACCTATCTTGCACCGACACTCGCTCCCAATAGACCAAAACGAGACTCCACATGACCCACGTCACCTATGAGTTCCATCGGGTGTGTCCAAAACGATTTCTGAGCCAATGGTATGTTCGGCGCCAACCGTGCACCTATCTTGCACCGACAGTGGCTCCCAACAGACCGAAACGAGATTCCACTTAACCCACATCACCTAGGAGTACCATCGGGTGCGTCCAAAATGATTTCTGAGCCTATGGTATGTTTGGTGCAAACCATGCACCTATCTTGCACCGACACTGGCTCCCAACAGACCAAAACAAGTTTCCACATGATCCACGTCACCTAGGAGTACCATCGGGTGCATCCAAAATGATTTCCGATCGTACAGAACATTTGGCGCAAACCATGCACCTATCTTGCACCGACACTGGCTCCCAACAGACCGAAACGAGATTCCACTTGACCCACGTCACCTAGGAGTACCATCGGGTGTGTCCAAAATGATTTCCGAGCCTATGGTATGTTCGGCGCCAACCGTGCACCTATCTTGCATTGACACTGGCTCCCAATAGACCGAAACAAGATTCCACTTGACCCACGTCACCTAGGAGTACCATTGGGTGTGTCCAAAATGATTTTCGAGCCTATGGTATGTTCGGCGGCAACCGTGCACCTATCTTGCACCGACACTGGCTCCTAATAGACCGAAACGAGATTCCACTTGACCCACATCACCTAGGAGTACCATCGGGTGCGTCCAAAATGATTTCTGAGCCTATGGTATGTTCGGCGCAAACCGTGCACCTATCTTGCACCGAAACTGGCTCCCAATAGACCGAAACGAGACTCCACATGACCCACGTCACCTAGGAGTTCCATCGGGTGTGTCCAAAACGATTTCCGAGCCAATGGTATGTTCGGCGCTAACCGTGCACCTATCTTGCACCGACAGTGGCTCCCAACAGAACGAAACGAGAGTCCACTTGACCCACGTCACCTAGGTGTACCATTGGGTGTGTCCAAAATGATTTCCGAGCCTATGGTATGTTCGGCGCCAACCGTGCACCTATCTTGCACCGACACTGGCTCCCAACAGACCGAAATGAGATTCCACTTGACCCACGTCACCTAGGAGTACCATCGGGTGTGTCCAAAACGATTTCCGAGCCTATGGTATGTTCGGCGCCAACCGTGCACCTATCTTGCACCGACACTGGCTCCTAACAGACCGAAACGAGATTCCACTTGACCCACGTCACCTAGGAGTACCATCGGGTGTGTCCAAAATGATTTCCGAGCCTATGGTATGTTCGGCGCCAACCGTGCACCTATCTTGCACCGACACTGGCTCCTAACAGACCGAAACGAGATTCCACTTGACCCACGTCACCTAGGAGTACCATCGGGTGTGTCCAAAACGATTTCCGAGCCTATGGTATGTTCGGCGCCAACCGTGCACCTATCTTGCACCGACACTGGCTCCTAACAGACCAAAATGAGATTCCACTTGACCCACGTCACCTAGCAGTGCCATCGGGTGCGTCAAAAATGATTTCCGTGCCTGTGGTATGTTCGGTGCAAACCGTGCACCTATCTTGCACCGACACTGGCTCCCAACAGACCGAAATGAGATTCCACTTGACCCACGTCACCTAGGAGTACCATCGGGTGCATCCAAAATGATTTCTGAGCCTATGGTATGTTCGGCGCAAACCGTGCACCTATCTTGCACCGACACCAACATTGTCTCCAAATGAACCGAAAAGAGATTCCACATTACCCACGTCACCTTGGAGTTCCATCGTACCTATCTTGCACCGACACTGGCTCCCAACAGACCAAAATGAGACTCCACATGACCCACGTCACCTAGGAGTACCATCGGTTGCGTCCAAAATGATTTCCGAGCCTATGGTATGTTTGGCGCAAACCATGCACCGATCTTGCACCGACACTGGCTCCCAACAGACTGAAACGAGATTCCACATGACCCACGTCACCTAGGAGTACCATCGGGTGCATCCAAAATGATTTCCGATCCTACGGAATGTTTGGCGCAAACCATGCACCTATCATGCGTCAAGATTAGCACCACCTCCAAACAGACCGAAACAAGCTTCCGCTTGAGCCTCATCACCTACGAGTACCATTGGGTGCGTCCAAAATGATTTATGAGCCTATGGTACACTCAGCGCAAACCGTGCACCTATCTTGCACCGACACCAACACTGTCTCCAAATTAACCGAAAAGAGATTCCACATTACACACGTCACCTTGGAGTTCCATCACACCTATCTTGCATCGACACTCGCTCCCAATAGACCAAAACGAGACTCCACATGACCCACGTCACCTAGGAGTTCCATCGGGTGTGTCCAAAACGATTTCTGAGCCAATGGTATGTTCGGCGCCAACCGTGCACCTATCTTGCACCGACACTGGCTCCCAACAGACCGAAACGAGATTCCACATGACCCACGTCACCTATGAGTTCCATCGGGTGTGTCCAAAACGATTTCCGAGCCAATGGTATGTTCAGCGCCAACCGTGCACCTATCTTGCACCGACAGTGGCTCCCAACAGACCGAAACAAGATTCCACTTGACCCACGTCACCTAGGAGTACCATCGGGTGCGTCCAAAATGATTTTCGAGCCTATGGTATGTTTGGCGCAAACCATGCACCTATCTTGCACCGACACTGGCTCCCAACAGACCGAAACAAGTTTCCACATGATCCACGTCACCTAGTAGTACCATCGGGTGCATCCAAAATGATTTCCGATCCTACAAAACATTTGGCGCAAACCATGCACCTATCTTGCACCGACACTGGCTCCCAACAGACTGAAACGAGATTCCACTTGACCCACGTCACCTAGGAGTACCATCGGGTGTGTCCAAAATGATTTCCGAGCCTATGGTATGTTCGGCGCCAATCGTGCACCTATCTTGCACCGATAGTGGCTCCCAACAAACCGAAACGAGATTCCACTTGACCCACGTCACCTAGGAGTACCATCGGGTGTGTCCAAAATGATTTCCAAGCCTATGGTATGTTCGGCGCCAACCGTGCACCTATCTTACACCGACACTGGCTCCCAACAGACCGAAACGAGATTCCACTTGACCCACGTCACCTAGGAGTACCATCGGGTGCGTCCAAAACGATTTCCGAGCCTATGGTATGTTTGGCACAAACTATGCACCTATCTTGCACCAACACTGGCTCCCAACAGACTGAAACAAGATTCCACATGACCCACGTCACCTAGGAGTACCATCGGGTGCATCCAAAATGATTTCTGATCCTTCGGAATGTTTGGCGCAAACCATGCACCTATCTTGCGTCAAGATTTGCACCACCTCCAAACGGACCGAAACAAGCTTCCGCTTGATCCTCATCACCTAAGAGTATCATTGGGTGCGTCCAAAATGATTTCTGAGCCTATGGTACACTTGGCGCAAACCGTGCACCTATCATGCACCGACACCAACAATGTCTCCAAATGAACCGAAAAGAGATTCCACACTTACCCACGTCACCTTGGAGTTCCATCGCACCTATCTTGCACCGACACTGGCTCCCAACAGACCAAAATGAGACTCCACATGACCCATGTCACCTAGGAGTACCATCGGGTGCGTCCAAAATGATTTCCGAGCCTATGGTATGTTTGGCGCAAACCGTGCACCGATCTTGCACCGACACTGGCTCCCAACAGACTGAAACGAGATTCCACATGACCCACGTCACCTAGGAGTACCATCGGGTGCGTCCAAAACAATTTCTGAGCCTACAGAATGTTTGGCGCAAACCATGCACCTATCATGCGTCAAAATTAGCACCACCTCCAAACGGACCGAAACAAGCTTCCGCTTGAGCCTCATCACCTACGAGTACCATTGGGTGCGTCCAAAATGATTTATGAGCCTATGGTACACTCGGCGCAAACCGTGCACCTATCTTGCACCGACACCAACACTGTCTCCAAATTAACCGAAAAGAGATTCCACATTACACACGTCACCTTGGAGTTCCATCGCACCTATCTTGCACCGACACTCGCTCCCAATAGACCAAAACGAGACTCCACATGACCCACGTCACCTATGAGTTCCATCGGGTGTGTCCAAAACGATTTCTGAGCCAATGGTATGTTCGGCGCCAACCGTGCACCTATCTTGCACCGACAGTGGCTCCCAACAGACCGAAACGAGATTCCACTTAACCCACATCACCTAGGAGTACCATCGGGTGCGTCCAAAATGATTTCCGAGCCTATGGTATGTTTGGTGCAAACCATGCACCTATCTTGCACCGACACTGGCTCCCAACAGACCGAAACAAGTTTCCACATGATCCACGTCACCTAGGAGTACCATCGGGTGCATCCAAAATGATTTCCGATCGTACAGAACATTTGGCGCAAACCATGCACCTATCTTGCACCGACACTGGCTCCCAACAGACCGAAACGAGATTCCACTTGACCCACGTCACCTAGGAGTACCATCGGGTGTGTCCAAAATGATTTCCGAGCCTATGGTATGTTCGGCGCCAACCGTGCACCTATCTTGCATTGACACTGGCTCCCAATAGACCGAAACAAGATTCCACTTGACCCACGTCACCTAGGAGTACCATTGGGTGTGTCCAAAATGATTTTCGAGCCTATGGTATGTTCGGCGGCAACCGTGCACCTATCTTGCACCGACACTGGCTCCTAATAGACCGAAACGAGATTCCACTTGACCCACATCACCTAGGAGTACCATCGGGTGCGTCCAAAATGATTTCTGAGCCTATGGTATGTTCGGCGCAAACCGTGCACCTATCTTGCACCGAAACTGGCTCCCAATAGACCGAAACAAGACTCCACATGACCCACGTCACCTAGGAGTTCCATCGGGTGTGTCCAAAACGATTTCCGAGCCAATGGTATGTTCGGCGCTAACCGTGCACCTATCTTGCACCGACAGTGGCTCCCAACAGAACGAAACGAGAGTCCACTTGACCCACGTCACCTAGGTGTACCATTGGGTGTGTCCAAAATGATTTCCGAGCCTATGGTATGTTCGGCGCCAACCGTGCACCTATCTTGCACCGACACTGGCTCCCAACAGACCGAAACGAGATTCCACTTGACCCACGTCACCTAGGAGTACCATCGGGTGTGTCCAAAATGATTTCCGAGCCTATGGTATGTTCGGCGCCAACCGTGCACCTATCTTGCACCGACACTGGCTCCTAACAGACCGAAACGAGATTCCACTTGACCCACGTCACCTAGGAGTACCATCGGGTGTGTCCAAAACGATTTCCGAGCCTATGGTATGTTCGACGCCAACCGTGCCCCTATCTTGCACCGACACTGGCTCCTAACAGACCGAAACGAGATTCCACTTGACCCACGTCACCTAGGAGTACCATCGGGTGTGTCCAAAACGATTTCCGAGCCTATGGTATGTTCGGCGCCAACCGTGCACCTATCTTGCACCGACACTGGCTCCTAACAGACCAAAATGAGATTCCACTTGACCCACGTCACCTAGCAGTACCATCGGGTGCGTCAAAAATGATTTCCGTGCCTATGGTATGTTCGGTGCAAACCGTGCACCTATCTTGCACCGACACTGGCTCCCAATAGACCAAAATGAGATTCCACTTGACCCACGTCACCTAGGAGTACCATCGGGTGCATCCAAAATGATTTCTGAGCCTATGGTATGTTCGGCGCAAACCATGCACCTATCTTGCACCGACACCAACATTGTCTCCAAATGAACCAAAAACAGATTCCACATTACCCACGTCACCTTGGAGTTCCATCGCACCTATCTTGCACCGACACTGGCTCCCAACAGACCAAAATGAGACTCCACATGACCCACGTCACCTAGGAGTACCATCGGGTGTGTCCAAAATGATTTCCGAGCCTATGGTATGTTTGGCGCAAACCGTGCACCGATCTTGCACCGACACTGGCTCCCAACAGACTAAAACGAGATTCCACATGACCCACGTCACCTAGGAGTACCATCGGGTGCATCCAAAACGATTTCCGATCCTACGGAATGTTTGGCGCAAACCATGCACCTATCATGCGTCAAGATTAGCACCACCTCCAAACGGACCGAAACAAGCTTCCGCTTGAGCCTCATCACCTACGAGTACCATTGGGTGCGTCCAAAATGATTTATGAGCCTATGGTACACTCGGCGCAAACCGTGCACCTATCTTGCACCGACACCAACACTGTCTCCAAATTAACCGAAAAGAGATTCCACATTACACACGTCACCTTGGAGTTCCATCGCACCTATCTTGCACCGACACTCGCTCCCAATAGACCAAAACGAGACTCCACATGACCCACGTCACCTATGAGTTCCATCGGGTGTGTCCAAAACGATTTCTGAGCCAATGGTATGTTCGGCGCCAACCGTGCACCTATCTTGCACCGACAGTGGCTCCCAACAGACCGAAACGAGATTCCACTTAACCCACATCACCTAGGAGTACCATCGGGTGCGTCCAAAATGATTTCTGAGCCTATGGTATGTTTGGTGCAAACCATGCACCTATCTTGCACCGACACTGGCTCCCAACAGACCAAAACAAGTTTCCACATGATCCACGTCACCTAGGAGTACCATCGGGTGCATCCAAAATGATTTCCGATCGTACAGAACATTTGGCGCAAACCATGCACCTATCTTGCACCGACACTGGCTCCCAACAGACCGAAACGAGATTCCACTTGACCCACGTCACCTAGGAGTACCATCGGGTGTGTCCAAAATGATTTCCGAGCCTATGGTATGTTCGGCGCCAACCGTGCACCTATCTTGCATTGACACTGGCTCCCAATAGACCGAAACAAGATTCCACTTGACCCACGTCACCTAGGAGTACCATTGGGTGTGTCCAAAATGATTTTCGAGCCTATGGTATGTTCGGCGGCAACCGTGCACCTATCTTGCACCGACACTGGCTCCTAATAGACCGAAACGAGATTCCACTTGACCCACATCACCTAGGAGTACCATCGGGTGCGTCCAAAATGATTTCTGAGCCTATGGTATGTTCGGCGCAAACCGTGCACCTATCTTGCACCGAAACTGGCTCCCAATAGACTGAAACGAGACTCCACATGACCCACGTCACCTAGGAGTTCCATCGGGTGTGTCCAAAACGATTTCCGAGCCAATGGTATGTTCGGCGCTAACCGTGCACCTATCTTGCACCGACAGTGGCTCCCAACAGAACGAAACGAGAGTCCACTTGACCCACGTCACCTAGGTGTACCATTGGGTGTGTCCAAAATGATTTCCGAGCCTATGGTATGTTCGGCGCCAACCGTGCACCTATCTTGCACCGACACTGGCTCCCAACAGACCGAAATGAGATTCCACTTGACCCACGTCACCTAGGAGTACCATCGGGTGTGTCCAAAACGATTTCCGAGCCTATGGTATGTTCGGCGCCAACCGTGCACCTATCTTGCACCGACACTGGCTCCTAACAGACCGAAACGAGATTCCACTTGACCCACGTCACCTAGGAGTACCATCGGGTGTGTCCAAATGATTTCCGAGCCTATGGTATGTTCGGCGCCAACCGTGCACCTATCTTGCACCGACACTGGCTCCTAACAGACCGAAACGAGATTCCACTTGACCCACGTCACCTAGGAGTACCATCGGGTGTGTCCAAAACGATTTCCGAGCCTATGGTATGTTCGGCGCCAACCGTGCACCTATCTTGCACCGACACTGGCTCCTAACAGACCAAATGAGATTCCACTTGACCCACGTCACCTAGCAGTACCATCGGGTGCGTCAAAAATGATTTCCGTGCCTGTGGTATGTTCGGTGCAAACCGTGCACCTATCTTGCACCGACACTGGCTCCCAATAGACCAAAATGAGATTCCACTTGACCCACGTCACCTAGGAGTACCATCGGGTGCATCCAAAATGATTTCTGAGCCTATGGTATGTTCGGCGCAAACCATGCACCTATCTTGCACCGACACCAACATTGTCTCCAAATGAACCGAAAACAGATTCCACATTACCCACGTCACCTTGGAGTTCCATCGCACCTATCTTGCACCGACACTGGCTCCCAACAGACCAAAATGAGACTCCACATGACCCACGTCACCTAGGAGTACCATCGGGTGTGTCCAAAATGATTTCCGAGCCTATGGTATGTTTGGCGCAAACCGTGCACCGATCTTGCACCGACACTGGCTCCCAACAGACTAAAACGAGATTCCACATGACCCACGTCACCTAGGAGTACCATCGGGTGCATCCAAAACGATTTCCGATCCTACGGAATGTTTGGCGCAAACCATGCACCTATCATGCGTCAAGATTAGCACCACCTCCAAACGGACCGAAACAAGCTTCCGCTTGAGCCTCATCACCTACGAGTACCATTGGGTGCGTCCAAAATGATTTATGAGCCTATGGTACACTCGGCGCAAACCGTGCACCTATCTTGCACCGACACCAACACTGTCTCCAAATTAACCGAAAAGAGATTCCACATTACACACGTCACCTTGGAGTTCCATCGCACCTATCTTGCACCGACACTCGCTCCCAATAGACCAAAACGAGACTCCACATGACCCACGTCACCTATGAGTTCCATCGGGTGTGTCCAAAATGATTTCTGAGCCAATGGTATGTTCGGCGCCAACCGTGCACCTATCTTGCACCGACAGTGGCTCCCAACAGACCGAAACGAGATTCCACTTAACCCACATCACCTAGGAGTACCATCGGGTGCGTCCAAAATGATTTCTGAGCCTATGGTATGTTTGGTGCAAACCATGCACCTATCTTGCACCGACACTGGCTCCCAACAGACCGAAACAAGTTTCCACATGATCCACGTCACCTAGGAGTACCATCGGGTGCATCCAAAATGATTTCCGATCGTACAGAACATTTGGCGCAAACCATGCACCTATCTTGCACCGACACTGGCTCCCAACAGACCGAAACGAGATTCCACTTGACCCACGTCACCTAGGAGTACCATCGGGTGTGTCCAAAATGATTTCCGAGCCTATGGTATGTTCGGCGCCAACCGTGCACCTATCTTGCATTGACACTGGCTCCCAATAGACCGAAACAAGATTCCACTTGACCCACGTCACCTAGGAGTACCATTGGGTGTGTCCAAAATGATTTTCGAGCCTATGGTATGTTCGGCGGCAACCGTGCACCTATCTTGCACCGACACTGGCTCCTAATACACCGAAACGAGATTCCACTTGACCCACATCACCTAGGAGTACCATCGGGTGCGTCCAAAATGATTTCTGAGCCTATGGTATGTTCGGCGCAAACCGTGCACCTATCTTGCACCGAAACTGGCTCCCAATAGACCGAAACGAGACTCCACATGACCCACGTCACCTAGGAGTTCCATCGGGTGTGTCCAAAACGATTTCCGAGCCAATGGTATGTTCGGCGCTAACCGTGCACCTATCTTGCACCGACAGTGGCTCCCAACAGAACGAAACGAGAGTCCACTTGACCCACGTCACCTAGGTGTACCATTGGGTGTGTCCAAAATGATTTCTGAGCCTATGGTATGTTCGGCGCCAACCGTGCACCTATCTTGCACCGACACTGGCTCCCAACAGACCGAAACGAGATTCCACTTGACCCACGTCACCTAGGAGTACCATCGGGTGTGTCCAAAACGATTTCTGAGCCTATGGTATGTTCGGCGCCAACCGTGCACCTATCTTGCACCGACACTGGCTCCTAACAGACCGAAACGAGATTCCACTTGACCCACGTCACCTAGGAGTACCATCGGGTGTGTCCAAAACGATTTCTGAGCCTATGGTATGTTCGGCGCCAACCGTGCACCTATCTTGCACCGACACTGGCTCCTAACAGACCAAAATGAGATTCCACTTGACCCACGTCACCTAGCAGTACCATCGGGTGCGTCAAAAATGATTTCCGTGCCTATGGTATGTTCGGTGCAAACCGTGCACCTATCTTGCACCGACACTGGCTCCCAATAGACCAAAATGAGATTCCACTTGACCCACGTCACCTAGGAGTACCATCGGGTGCATCCAAAATGATTTCTGAGCCTATGGTATGTTCGGCGCAAACCATGCACCTATCTTGCACCGACACCAACATTGTCTCCAAATGAACCGAAAACAGATTCCACATTACCCACGTCACCTTGGAGTTCCATCGCACCTATCTTGCACCGACACTGGCTCCCAACAGACCAAAATGAGACTCCACATGACCCACGTCACCTAGGAGTACCATCGGGTGTGTCCAAAATGATTTCCGAGCCTATGGTATGTTTGGCGCAAACCGTGCACCGATCTTGCACCGACACTGGCTCCCAACAGACTAAAACGAGATTCCACATGACCCACGTCACCTAGGAGTACCATCGGGTGCATCCAAAACGATTTCCGATCCTACGGAATGTTTGGCGCAAACCATGCACCTATCATGCGTCAAGATTAGCACCACCTCCAAACGGACCGAAACAAGCTTCCGCTTGAGCCTCATCACCTACGAGTACCATTGGGTGCGTCCAAAATGATTTATGAGCCTATGGTACACTCAGCGCAAACCGTGCACCTATCTTGCACCGACACCAACACTGTCTCCAAATTAACCGAAAAGAGATTCCACATTACACACGTCACCTTGGAGTTCCATCACACCTATCTTGCATCGACACTCGCTCCCAATAGACCAAAACGAGACTCCACATGACCCACGTCACCTATGAGTTCCATCGGGTGTGTCCAAAATGATTTCCGAGCCAATGGTATGTTCGGCGCCAACCGTGCACCTATCTTGCACCGACAGTGGCTCCCAACAGACCGAAACGAGATTCCACTTGACCCACATCACCTAGGAGTACCATCGGGTGCGTCCAAAATGATTTCCGAGCCTATGGTATGTTTGGTGCAAACCATGCACCTATCTTGCACCGACACTGGCTCCCAACAGACCAAAACAAGTTTCCACATGATCCACGTCACCTAGGAGTACCATCGGGTGCGTCCAAAATGATTTCCGATCGTACAGAACATTTGGCGCAAACCATGCACCTATCTTGCACCGACACTGGCTCCCAACAGACCAAAACGAGATTCCACTTGACCCAAGTCACCTAGGAGTATCATCGGGTGTGTCCAAAATGATTTCCGAGCCTATGGTATGTTCGGCGCCAACCGTGCACCTATCTTGCACCGACACTGGCTCCCAATAGACCGAAACAAGATTCCACTTGACCCACGTCACCTAGGAGTACCATTGGGTGTGTCCAAAATGATTTTCGAGCCTATGGTATGTTCGGCGGCAACCGTGCACCTATCTTGCACCGACACTGGCTCCTAATAGACCGAAACGAGATTCCACTTGACCCACGTCACCTAGGAGTACCGTCGGGTGCGTCCAAAATGATTTCTGAGCCTATGGTATGTTCGGCGCAAACCGTGCACCTATCTTGCACCGAAACTGGCTCCCAACAGACCGAAACGAGACTCCACATGACCCACGTCACCTAGGAGTTCCATCGGGTGTGTCCAAAACGATTTCCGAGCCAATGGTATGTTCGGCGCTAACCGTGCACCTATCTTGCACCGACAGTGGCTCCCAAGAGAACGAAACGAGAGTCCACTTGACCCACGTCACCTAGGAGTACCATTGGGTGTGTCCAAAATGATTTCCGAGCCTATGGTATGTTCGGCGCCAACCGTGCACCTATCTTGCACCGACACTGGCTCCCAACAGACCGAAACGAGATTCCACTTGACCCACGTCACCTAGGAGTACCATCGGGTGTGTCCAAAACGATTTCCGAGCCTATGGTATGTTCGGCGCCAACCGTGCACCTATCTTGCACCGACACTGGCTCCTAACAGACCGAAACGAGATTCCACTTGACCCACGTCACCTAGGAGTACCATCGGGTGCGTCAAAAATGATTTCCGTGCCTATGGTATGTTCGGTGCAAACCGTGCACCTATCTTGCACCGACACTGGCTCCCAACAGACCGAAATGAGATTCCACTTGACCCACGTCACCTAGGAGTACCATCGGGTGCATCCAAAATGATTTCTGAGCCTATGGTTTGTTCGGCGCAAACCATGCACCTATCTTGCACCGACACCAACATTGTCTCCAAATGAACCGAAAAGAGATTCCACATTACCCACGTCACCTTGGAGTTCCATCGCACCTATCTTGCACCGACACTGGCTCCCAACAGACCAAAATGAGACTCCACATGACCCACGTCACCTAGGAGTACCATCGGGTGCGTCCAAAATGATTTCCGAGCCTATGGTATGTTTGGCGCAAACCGTGCACCGATCTTGCACCGACACTGGCTCCCAACAGACTGAAACGAGATTCCACATGACCCACGTCACCTAGGAGTACCATCGGGTGCATCCAAAACGATTTCCGATCCTACGGAATGTTTGGCGCAAACCATGCACCTATCATGCGTCAAGATTAGCACCACCTCCAAACGGACCGAAACAAGCTTCCGCTTGAGCCTCATCACCTACGAGTACCATTGGGTGCGTCCAAAATGATTTATGAGCCTATGGTACACTCGGCGCAAACCGTGCACCTATCTTGCACCGACACCAACACTGTCTCCAAATTAACCGAAAAGAGATTCCACATTACCCACGTCACCTTGGAGTTCCATCGCACCTATCTTGCACCGACACTCGCTCCCAATAGACCAAAACGAGACTCCACATGACCCACGTCACCTAGGAGTTCCATCGGGTGTGTCCAAAACGATTTCTGAGCCAATGGTATGTTCGGCGCCAACCGTGCACCTATCTTGCACCGACACTGGCTCCCAACAGACCGAAACGAGATTCCACATGACCCACGTCACCTATGAGTTCCATCGGGTGTGTCCAAAACGATTTCCGAGCCAATGGTATGTTCGGCACCAACCGTGCACCTATCTTGCGCCGATAGTGGCTCCCAACAGACCGAAACGAGATTCCACTTGACCCACGTCACCTAGGAGTACCATCGGGTGCGTCCAAAATGATTTCCGAGCCTATGGTATGTTTGGCGCAAACCATGCACCTATCTTGCACCGACACTGGCTCCCAACAGACCGAAACAAGTTTCCACATGATCCACGTCACCTAGTAGTACCATCGGGTGCATCCAAAATGATTTCCGATCCTACAAAACATTTGGCGCAAACCATGCACCTATCTTGCACCGACACTGGCTCCCAACAGACCGAAACGAGATTCCACTTGACCCACGTCACCTAGGAGTACCATCGGGTGTGTCCAAAATGATTTCTGAGCCTATGGTATGTTCGGCGCCAACCGTGCACCTATCTTGCACCGATAGTGGCTCCCAATAGACCGAAACGAGATTCCACTTGACCCACGTCACCTAGGAGTACCATCGGGTGTGTCCAAAATGATTTCCGAGCCTATGGTATGTTCGGCGCCAACCGTGCACCTATCTTGCACCGACACTCGCTCCTAACAGACCGAAACAAGATTCTACTTGACCCACGTCACCTAGGAGTACCATCGGGTGCGTCCAAAATGATTTCCGAGCCTATGGTATGTTTGGCACAAACCATGCACCTATCTTGCACCGACACTGGCTCCCAACAGACTGAAACAAGATTCCACATGACCCACGTCACCTAGGAGTACCATCGGGTGCATCCAAAATGATTTCCGATCCTACGGAATGTTTGGCGCAAACCTTGCAGCTATCTTGCGTCAAGATTAGCACCACCTCCAAACGGACCGAAACAAGCTTCCGCTTGATCCTCATCACCTACGAGTACCATTGGGTGCGTCCAAAATGATTTCTGAGCCTATGGTACACTTGGCGCAAACCGTGCACCTATCTTGCACCGACACCAACAATGTCTCCAAATGAACCGAAAAGAGATTCCACACTTACCCACGTCACCTTGGTGTTCCATCGCACCTATCTTGCACCGACACTGGCTCCCAACAGACCAAAACGAGATTCCACTTGACCCACGTCACCTAGGAGTACCATCGGGTGCGTCCAAAACGATTTTCGAGCCTATGGTATGTTCGGCGCCAACCGTGCACCTATCTTGCACCGACACTGGCTCCCAACAGACTGAAACGAGATTCCACTTGACCCACGTCACCTAGGAGTACCATCGGGTGTGTCCAAAATGATTTCCGAGCCTATGGTATGTTCGGCGCCAATCGTGCACCTATCTTGCACCGATAGTGGCTCCCAACAGACCGAAACGAGATTCCACTTGACCCACGTCACCTAGGAGTACCATCGGGTGTGTCCAAAATGATTTCCAAGCCTATGGTATGTTCGGCGCCAACCGTGCACCTATCTTACACCGACACTGGCTCCCAACAGACCGAAACGAGATTCCACTTGACCCACGTCACCTAGGAGTACCATCGGGTGCGTCCAAAATGATTTCCGAGCCTATGGTATGTTTGGCACAAACTATGCACCTATCTTGCACCGACACTGGCTCCCAACAGACTGAAACAAGATTCCACATGACCCACGTCACCTAGGAGTACCATCGGGTGCATCCAAAATGATTTCCGATCCTTCGGAATGTTTGGCGCAAACCATGCAGCTATCTTGCGTCAAGATTAGCACCACCTCCAAACGGACCGAAACAAGCTTCCGCTTGATCCTCATCACCTACGAGTACCATTGGGTGCGTCCAAAATGATTTCTGAGCCTATGGTACACTTGGCGCAAACCGTGCACCTATCATGCACCGACACCAACAATGTCTCCAAATGAACCGAAAAGAGATTCCACACTTACCCACGTCACCTTGGAGTTCCATCACACCTATCTTGCACCGACACTGGCTCCCAACAGACCAAAATGAGACTCCACATGACCCACGTCACCTAGGAGTACCATCGGGTGCGTCCAAAATGATTTCCGAGCCTATGGTATGTTTGGCGCAAACCGTGCACCGATCTTGCACCGACACTGGCTCCCAACAGACTGAAACGAGATTCCACATGACCCACGTCACCTAGGAGTACCATCGGGTGCGTCCAAAACAATTTCTGAGCCTACGGAATGTTTGGCGCAAACCATGCACCTATCATGCGTCAAAATTAGCACCACCTCCAAACGGATCGAAACAAGCTTCCGCTTGAGCCTCATCACCTACGAGTACCATTGGGTGCGTCCAAAATGATTTATGAGCCTATGGTACACTCGGCGCAAACCGTGCACCTATCTTGCACCGACACCAACACTGTCTCCAAATTAACCGAAAAGAGATTCCACATTACACACGTCACCTTGGAGTTCCATCGCACCTATCTTGCACCGACACTCGCTCCCAATAGACCAAAACGAGACTCCACATGACCCACGTCACCTATGAGTTCCATCGGGTGTGTCCAAAACGATTTCTGAGCCAATGGTATGTTCGGCGCCAACCGTGCACCTATCTTGCACCGACAGTGGCTCCCAACAGACCGAAACGAGATTCCACTTAACCCACATCACCTAGGAGTACCATCGGGTGCGTCCAAAATGATTTCCGAGCCTATGGTATGTTTGGTGCAAACCATGCACCTATCTTGCACCGACACTGACTCCCAACAGACCGAAACAAGTTTCCACATGATCCACGTCACCTAGGAGTACCATCGGGTGCATCCAAAATGATTTCCGATCGTACAGAACATTTGGCGCAAACCATGCACCTATCTTGCACCGACACTGGCTCCCAACAGACCGAAACGAGATTCCACTTGACCCACGTCACCTAGGAGTACCATCGGGTGTGTCCAAAATGATTTCCGAGCCTATGGTATGTTCGGCGCCAACCGTGCACCTATCTTGCATTGACACTGGCTCCCAATAGACCGAAACAAGATTCCACTTGACCCACGTCACCTAGGAGTACCATTGGGTGTGTCCAAAATGATTTTCAGAGCCTATGGTATGTTCGGCGGCAACCGTGCACCTATCTTGCACCGACACTGGCTCCTAATAGACCGAAACGAGATTCCACTTGACCCACATCACCTAGGAGTACCATCGGGTGCGTCCAAAATGATTTCTGAGCCTATGGTATGTTCGGCGCAAACCGTGCACCTATCTTGCACCGAAACTGGCTCCCAATAGACCGAAACGAGACTCCACATGACCCACGTCACCTAGGAGTTCCATCGGGTGTGTCCAAAACGATTTCCGAGCCAATGGTATGTTCGGCGCTAACCGTGCACCTATCTTGCACCGACAGTGGCTCCCAACAGAACGAAACGAGAGTCCACTTGACCCACGTCACCTAGGTGTACCATTGGGTGTGTCCAAAATGATTTCCGAGCCTATGGTATGTTCGGCGCCAACCGTGCACCTATCTTGCACCGACACTGGCTCCCAACAGACCGAAACGAGATTCCACTTGACCCACGTCACCTAGGAGTACCATCGGGTGTGTCCAAAACGATTTCCGAGCCTATGGTATGTTCGGCGCCAACCGTGCACCTATCTTGCACCGACACTGGCTCCTAACAGACCGAAACGAGATTCCACTTGACCCATGTCACCTAGGAGTACCATCGGGTGTGTCCAAAACGATTTCCGAGCCTATGGTATGTTCGGCGCCAACCGTGCACCTATCTTGCACCGACACTGGCTCCTAACAGACCAAAATGAGATTCCACTTGACCCACGTCACCTAGGAGTACCATCGGGTGCGTCAAAAATGATTTCCGTGCCTATGGTATGTTCGGTGCAAACCGTGCACCTATCTTGCACCGACACTGGCTCCCAACAGACCAAAATGAGATTCCACTTGACCCACGTCACCTAGGAGTACCATCGGGTGCATCCAAAATGATTTCTGAGCCTATGGTATGTTCGGCGCAAACCATGCACCTATCTTGCACCGACACCAACATTGTCTCCAAATGAACCGAAAACAGATTCCACATTACCCACGTCACCTTGGAGTTCCATCGCACCTATCTTGCACCGACACTGGCTCCCAACAGACCAAAATGAGACTCCACATGACCCACGTCACCTAGGAGTACCATCGGGTGTGTCCAAAATGATTTCCGAGCCTATGGTATGTTTGGCGCAAACCGTGCACCGATCTTGCATCGACACTGGCTCCCAACAGACTAAAACGAGATTCCACATGACCCACGTCACCTAGGAGTACCATCGGGTGCATCCAAAATGATTTCCGATCCTACGGAATGTTTGGCGCAAACCATGCACCTATCATGCGTCAAGATTAGCACCACCTCCAAACGGACCGAAACAAGCTTCCGCTTGAGCCTCATCACCTACGAGTACCATTGGGTGCGTCCAAAATGATTTATTAGCCTATGGTACACTCGGCGCAAACCGTGCACCTATCTTGCACCGACACCAACACTGTCTCCAAATTAACCGAAAAGAGATTCCACATTACACACGTCACCTTGGAGTTCCATCGCACCTATCTTGCACCGACACTCGCTCCCAATAGACCAAAACGAGACTCCACATGACCCACGTCACCTATGAGTTCCATCGGGTGTGTCCAAAACGATTTCTGAGCCAATGGTATGTTCGGCGCCAACCGTGCACCTATCTTGCACCGACAGTGGCTCCCAACAGACCGAAACGAGATTCCACTTAACCCACATCACCTAGGAGTACCATCGGGTGCGTCCAAAATGATTTCTGAGCCTATGGTATGTTTGGTGCAAACCATGCACCTATCTTGCACCGACACTGGCTCCCAACAGACCGAAACAAGTTTCCACATGATCCACGTCACCTAGGAGTACCATCGGGTGCATCCAAAATGATTTCCGATCGTACAGAACATTTGGCGCAAACCATGCACCTATCTTGCACCGACACTGGCTCCCAACAGACCGAAACGAGATTCCACTTGACCCACGTCACCTAGGAGTACCATCGGGTGTGTCCAAAATGATTTCCGAGCCTATGGTATGTTCGGCGCCAACCGTGCACCTATCTTGCATTGACACTGGCTCCCAATAGACCGAAACAAGATTCCACTTGACCCACGTCACCTAGGAGTACCATTGGGTGTGTCCAAAATGATTTTCGAGCCTATGGTATGTTCGGCGCCAACCGTGCACCTATCTTGCACCGACACTGGCTCCTAACAGACCAAAATGAGATTCCACTTGACCCACGTCACCTAGCAGTACCATCGGGTGCGTCAAAAATGATTTCCGTGCCTATGGTATGTTCGGTGCAAACCGTGCACCTATCTTGCACCGACACTGGCTCCCAATAGACCAAAATGAGATTCCACTTGACCCACGTCACCTAGGAGTACCATCGGGTGCATCCAAAATGATTTCTGAGCCTATGGTATGTTCGGCGCAAACCATGCACCTATCTTGCACCGACACCAACATTGTCTCCAAATGAACCGAAAACAGATTCCACATTACCCACGTCACCTTGGAGTTCCATCGCACCTATCTTGCACCGACACTGGCTCCCAACAGACCAAAATGAGACTCCACATGACCCACGTCACCTAGGAGTACCATCGGGTGTGTCCAAAATGATTTCCGAGCCTATGGTATGTTTGGCGCAAACCGTGCACCGATCTTGCACCGACACTGGCTCCCAACAGACTAAAACGAGATTCCACATGACCCACGTCACCTAGGAGTACCATCGGGTGCATCCAAAACGATTTCCGATCCTACGGAATGTTTGGCGCAAACCATGCACCTATCATGCGTCAAGATTAGCACCACCTCCAAACGGACCGAAACAAGCTTCCGCTTGAGCCTCATCACCTACGAGTACCATTGGGTGCGTCCAAAATGATTTATGAGCCTATGGTACACTCGGCGCAAACCGTGCACCTATCTTGCACCGACACCAACACTGTCTCCAAATTAACCGAAAAGAGATTCCACATTACACACGTCACCTTGGAGTTCCATCGCACCTATCTTGCACCGACACTCGCTCCCAATAGACCAAAACGAGACTCCACATGACCCACGTCACCTATGAGTTCCATCGGGTGTGTCCAAAACGATTTCTGAGCCAATGGTATGTTCGGCGCCAACCGTGCACCTATCTTGCACCGACAGTGGCTCCCAACAGACTGAAACGAGATTCCACTTAACCCACATCACCTAGGAGTACCATCGGGTGCGTCCAAAATGATTTCTGAGCCTATGGTATGTTTGGTGCAAACCATGCACCTATCTTGCACCGACACTGGCTCCCAACAGACCGAAACAAGTTTCCACATGATCCACGTCACCTAGGAGTACCATCGGGTGCATCCAAAATGATTTCCGATCGTACAGAACATTTGGCGCAAACCATGCACCTATCTTGCACCGACACTGGCTCCCAACAGACCGAAACGAGATTCCACTTGACCCACGTCACCTAGGAGTACCATCGGGTGTGTCCAAAATGATTTCCGAGCCTATGGTATGTTCGGCGCCAACCGTGCACCTATCTTGCATTGACACTGGCTCCCAATAGACCGAAACAAGATTCCACTTGACCCACGTCACCTAGGAGTACCATTGGGTGTGTCCAAAATGATTTTCGAGCCTATGGTATGTTCGGCGGCAACCGTGCACCTATCTTGCACCGACACTGGCTCCGAATACACCGAAACGAGATTCCACTTGACCCACATCACCTAGGAGTACCATCGGGTGCGTCCAAAATGATTTCTGAGCCTATGGTATGTTCGGCGCAAACCGTGCACCTATCTTGCACCGACAACTGGCTCCCAATAGACCGAAACGAGACTCCACATGACCCACGTCACCTAGGAGTTCCATCGGGTGTGTCCAAAACGATTTCCGAGCCAATGGTATGTTCGGCGCTAACCGTGCACCTATCTTGCACCGACAGTGGCTCCCAACAGAACGAAACGAGAGTCCACTTGACCCACGTCACCTAGGTGTACCATTGGGTGTGTCCAAAATGATTTCCGAGCCTATGGTATGTTCGGCGCCAACCGTGCACCTATCTTGCACCGACACTGGCTCCCAACAGACCGAAACGAGATTCCACTTGACCCACGTCACCTAGGAGTACCATCGGGTGTGTCCAAAACGATTTCCGAGCCTATGGTATGTTCGGCGCCAACCGTGCACCTATCTTGCACCGACACTGGCTCCTAACAGACCGAAACGAGATTCCACTTGACCCACGTCACCTAGGAGTACCATTGGGTGTGTCCAAAACGATTTCCGAGCCTATGGTATGTTCGGCGCCAACCGTGCACCTATCTTGCACCGACACTGGCTCCTAACAGACCAAAATGAGATTCCACTTGACCCACGTCACCTAGCAGTACCATCGGGTGCGTCAAAAATGATTTCCGTGCCTATGGTATGTTCGGTGCAAACCGTGCACCTATCTTGCACCGACACTGGCTCCCAATAGACCAAAATGAGATTCCACTTGACCCACAGTCACCTAGGAGTACCATCGGGTGCATCCAAAATGATTTCTGAGCCTATGGTATGTTCGGCGCAAACCATGCACCTATCTTGCACCGACACCAACATTGTCTCCAAATGAACCGAAAACAGATTCCACATTACCCACGTCACCTTGGAGTTCCATCGCACCTATCTTGCACCGACACTGGCTCCCAACAGACCAAAATGAGATTCCACATTGACCCACGTCACCTAGGAGTACCATCGGGTGTGTCCAAAATGATTTCCGAGCCTATGGTATGTTCGGCGCCAACCGTGCACCGATCTTGCACCGACACTGGCTCCCAACAGACCTAAAACGAGATTCCACATTGACCCACGTCACCTAGGAGTACCATCGGGTGCATCCAAAACGATTTCCGATCCTACGGAATGTTTGGCGCAAACTATGCACCTATCATGCGTCAAGATTAGCACCACCTCCAAACGGACCGAAACAAGCTTCCGCTTGAGCCTCATCACCTACGAGTACCATTGGGTGCGTCCAAAATGATTTATGAGCCTATGGTACACTCAGCGCAAACCGTGCACCTATCTTGCACCGACACCAACACTGTCTCCAAATTAACCGAAAAGAGATTCCACATTACACACGTCACCTTGGAGTTCCATCACACCTATCTTGCATCGACACTCGCTCCCAATAGACCAAAACGAGACTCCACATGACCCACGTCACCTATGAGTTCCATCGGGTGTGTCCAAAATGATTTCCTGAGCCAATGGTATGTTCGGCGCCAACCGTGCACCTATCTTGCACCGACAGTGGCTCCCAACAGACCGAAACGAGATTCCACTTGACCCACATCACCTAGGAGTACCATCGGGTTGCGTCCAAAATGATTTCCGAGCCTATGGTATGTTTGGTGCAAACCATGCACCTATCTTGCACCGACACTGGCTCCCAACAGACCAAAACAAGTTTCCACATGATCCACGTCACCTAGGAGTACCATCGGGTGCATCCAAAATGATTTCCGATCGTACAGAACATTTGGCGCAAACCATGCACCTATCTTGCACCGACACTGGCTCCCAACAGACCAAAACGAGATTCCACTTGACCCACGTCACCTAGGAGTATCATCGGGGTGTGTCCAAAATGATTTCCGAGCCTATGGTATGTTCGGCGCCAACCGTGCACCTATCTTGCACCGACACTGGCTCCCAATAGACCGAAACAAGATTCCACTTGACCCACGTCACCTAGGAGTACCATTGGGTGTGTCCAAAATGATTTTCGAGCCTATGGTATGTTCGGCGGCAACCGTGCACCTATCTTGCACCGACACTGGCTCCTAATAGACCGAAACGAGATTCCACTTGACCCCACATCACCTAGGAGTACCATCGGGTGCGTCCAAAATGATTTCTGAGCCTATGGTATGTTCGGCGCAAACCGTGCACCTATCTTGCACCGAAACTGGCTCCCAATAGACCGAAACGAGACTCACATGACCCACGTCACCTAGGAGTTCCATCGGGTGTGTCCAAAACGATTTCCGAGCCAATGGTATGTTCGGCGCTAACCGTGCACCTATCTTGCACCGACAGTGGCTCCCAACAGAACGAAACGAGAGTCCACTTGACCCACGTCACCTAGGTGTACCATTGGGTGTGTCCAAAATGATTTCCGAGCCTATGGTATGTTCGGCGCCAACCGTGCACCTATCTTGCACCGACACTGGCTCCCAACAGACCGAAACGAGATTCCACTTGACCCACGTCACCTAGGAGTACCATCGGGTGTGTCCAAAACGATTTCCGAGCCTATGGTATGTTCGGCGCCAACCGTGCACCTATCTTGCACCGACACTGGCTCCTAACAGACCGAAACGAGATTCCACTTGACCCATGTCACCTAGGAGTACCATCGGGTGTGTCCAAAACGATTTCCGAGCCTATGGTATGTTCGGCGCCAACCGTGCACCTATCTTGCACCGAACTGGCTCCTAACAGACCAAAATGAGATTCCACTTGACCCCACGTCACCTAGGAGTACCATCGGGTGCGTCAAAAATGATTTCCGTGCCTATGGTATGTTCGGTGCAAACCGTGCACCTATCTTGCACCGACACTGGCTCCCAACAGACCAAAATGAGATTCCACTTGACCCACGTCACCTAGGAGTACCATCGGGTGCATCCAAAATGATTTCTGAGCCTATGGTATGTTCGGCGCAAACCATGCACCTATCTTGCACCGACACCACATTGTCTCCAAATGAACCGAAAACAGATTCCCACATTACCCACGTCACCTTGGAGTTCCATCGCACCTATCTTGCACCGACACTGGCTCCCAACAGACCAAAATGAGACTCCACAGACCCACGTCACCTAGGAGTACCATCGGGTGTGTCCAAAATGATTTCCGAGCCTATGGTATGTTTGGCAGCAAACCGTGCACCGATCTTGCATCGACACTGGCTCCCAACAGACTAAAACGAGATTCCACATGACCCACGTCACCTAGGAGTACCATCGGGTGCATCCAAAACGATTTCCGATCCTACGGAATGTTTGGCGCAAACCATGCACCTATCATGCGTCAAGATTAGCACCACCTCCAAACGGACCGAAACAAGCTTCCGCTTGAGCCCTCATCACCTACGAGTACCATTGGGTGCGTCCAAATGATTTATTAGCCTATGGTACACTCGGCGCAAACCGTGCACCTATCTTGCACCGACACCAACACTGTCTCCAAATTAACCGAAAAGAGATTCCACATTACACACGTCACCTTGGAGTTCCATCGCACCTATCTTGCACCGACACTCGCTCCCAATAGACCAAAACGAGACTCCACATGACCCACGTCACCTATGAGTTCCATCGGGTGTTTCCAAAACGATTTCTGAGCAATGGTAATGTTCGGCGCCAACCGTGCCCTATCTTGCACCGACAGTGGCTCCCAACAGACCGAAAGAGATTTCACTTAACCCACATCACCTAGGAGGTACCATCGGGTGCGTCCAAAATGAATTTCTGAGCCTATGGTAGGTTTGGTGCAAACATGCACCTATCTTGGCACCGACACTGGCTCCCAACAGACCGAAACAAGTTTCCACATGATCCACGTCACCTAGGAGTACCATCGGGTGCATCCAAAATGATTTCCGATCGTACAGAACATTTGGCGCAAACCATGCACCTATCTTGCACCGACACTGGCCTCCCAACAGACCGAAAACGAGATTCCACTGACCCACGTCACCTAGGAGTACCATCGGGTGTGTCAAAATGATTTCCGAGCCTATGGTATGTTCGGCGCCAACCGTGCACCTATCTTGCAGTGACACTGGCTCCCATAGACCGAAACAAGATTCCACTTGACCCACGTCACCTAGGAGTACCATTGGGTGTGTCCAAAATGATTTTCGAGCCTATGGTATGTTCGGCGCCAACCGTGCACCTATCTTGCACACCGACACTGGCTCCTAACAGACCAAAATGAGATTCCACTTGACCCACGTCACCTAGCAGTACCATCGGGTGCGTCAAAATGATTTCCGTGCCTATGGTATGTTTGGTGCAAACCGTGCACCTATCTTGCACCGACACTGGCTCCCAATAGACCAAATGAATTCCACTTGACCCACGTCACCTAGGAGTACCATCGGGTGCATCCAAAATGATTTCTGAGCCTATGGTATGTTCGGCGCAAACCATGCACCTATCTTGCATGCACCGACACCAACATTGTCTCCAAATGAACCGAAAACAGATTCCACATTACCCACGTCACCTTGGGTTCCATCGCACCTATCTTGCACAACCGACACTGGCTCCCAACAGACCAAAATGAGACTCCACATGACCCAC
>NW_027097772.1:0-26377 GCF_019320115.1 Miscanthus floridulus | reverse complement strand
ATATGCAAGAGATATGATATGACAGAACTCAGAAAGAGAAAGGATAATGAACTCGAGAAAACTCTCATGAGGTTCTTAGTGAACCAACAAAACAAGGACATACTCTTCCCCTACAACTTCAAGTGAGTGTTAAATAATTAATGTCGATCATATGGACATTTGTTCAATTATTTGTTTACTAGCTAAGCTATCTCCCATATATATATGTTGACTCTAGTTAATGTCGATCATATTTTGTATAAAAACATATACAACAATCACTGGATATTGATGGTCATTGATATGCCCAATAGTCGGTTGAGCATCTTAGACTCATTAAGAAAAGAGCAAACAAAGTACCCAGACATGATAGATATTATCCAAGGGTAATTTTGTCTCTCTAGCAACTATATATACCCTGATCTCTTAACTATAACAATTATTAAAGGCCAAATTAATTTTTTATTTTATTGGGCATAGTGTTTGGAAAATTTTCATTGAGGAACACCACATGAAACATTGCAAAGCGCCACTGGATGTAATTGCACACAAAGTAAGTACTAGCTATATATATATATATATATATATATATATATATATAATTTAATTAACACCATGCATGCTTTCAATTCACCGAATCTTTTTTCTCGTAAAAGTGGGTTCTGAGGCAAGAACAGGGGACCAACTACTGTGGATACTATGTTTGCGAGTTTATCATGGCGTACTCAAAAAGAACTCCTGAAGAGATCCTCAAAGTACGTTATATAAATATATTCATATATTCACAATTTCTTTTATTGCTCATATATATAAGTAATCACGTGACCAACACACACATATATATATATATATATTAATACTTTTCCTTTAACTTTTATTAAAGACTCTATGGTTGAAGGAAAAAGTCATACGACGTGACCAACTGAAAGCAATTCAAGACCATAGCAGGATTTCTTAATGACCAGGTCTTAAACCCCGCCGACGAGTTTACAATGACATGAACGAAACATGAAAACCAAACCAGATAGAGTGAATTTGTTATCCCAAGGATATGATAGAATATACAATGCAAGCTTTATTTGTATATATAATATATATATATACATATTATATGTACATAAAATAACGTACAATATATGTATATGCATGTAATATATTACGTTTTTCATACTTTAGTTTGTACAAAATGTTCGAACATTATAAGTGTGTAGAATATGTATATTATTAGCAGCGTAGAATGCGTATTCGAAAACCTATTCGAAAACCAAAATAAATCATCAATTGAAAAGAAACAAAAAAAGAAAAAAAAAAAAACCTTTCCCGGTTGGTAATACCAACCGGGACTAAAGGGCCGGCCCACGTGGCCAAGCCAGGAGGCCTCTTTAGCTTCGGTTGTATTACCAACCGGGACTAAAGGGGTGGACCTTTAGTCCCGGGCGAGAAATCGGGACTAAAGGAGGGGCCCTTTAGTCCTGGATTCGTGCTCCCGGTTGGGAGACCGGGACTGAAGGGGTTTCCCAACCGGAAGTACAACTTGTTTCTGTACTAATGCTAACAGTACACAGCCGTAGCCGGACCGTCCTGGCAAGAGACCTCTAGACTCGATATTACATTAAAAGAAGCAACCAATACATATACCTACACAATGATGCGATCTAGAAGGTGGCCTTGCGTCCTCGCGACTGCCTGGACACAGCTGGGAGAGCTCGTCAAGTGCTTCGGCCTCGAACGCAGTTAGGTCGCCGCCGAAGAGCTTCTCATAGGCCTCCAGCTCTGACACGGATGGCACTGATGGACCCTTAGTGAAGCACATGCGCTGCATGATCAACACCTCACCTCGCTTGGAAGCAGGTACTCGAGAGAGGGGCTGAGCCTCCAACCACCTGCTCCGCCGCGGTATCATTGGCTTACCAGGAGGCTGCATTGGAAGATCATGAATCAGTGGAGAGTCCCTTTTACACGTCACTTCATTGATGAAGCTATCGGGGCGGCGTTTGGTGGAGTCATCGTTGTCCTCAGCCGGGTGGGTATCCACCGGCGGTGAGCTGGGAGGGGGTGAGTCCATCGCCCAGTGAATGGGCGCGAAGGTGGTGTCCGCAATGCAATGCCCGGACACCCCTGCCACTGGGTCCTCATCCTCCAGCTGGGTGGCCGCCACTACCGGGGCCTCATCTTGTAGTTGGGGGACCACTGGTGGTGACAACATGCGCTCAAGAGAAGGCCAAGCGACGATCCAACTGCTGGCGAGCGAGGCGGCGAACTCCTCCAATATTGGGTCCTCCATGATGTCGCGACCATGCGTAGCGTCCGGGTACAGCATCAGCGTCAACGGGCCAGGCTGGACAATGCCTGTCTCGCTGGACAGCTCACCGTGCCCAGGATGAGCTTCAGCAGCAATCGAGGTGAAGGCCGGTGCTGTCAGTGCGGCCCCTGCTGACCGCCTATGACGCCTCCGTCTTCGGCGCCACCTCCGCCTTCGGCGCCGGCGACCGCCGATGGCAAAACGGCGCTGCCCGACTTGACCCCACCAGAGTCTTGCGAACCATCATGGTCCGCCGGCCCAGTGGAGCATGCGTTACGGGTGCCACGAAGAGGGCGTTGTGGCTGGCGACCCATGGCTCTTGCATCGCCCGAGCTCCGAGAGCCCAATCACCTTGGCCGCTTGCAGTCACGCGCAATGTGTCGAAATCCCCTGCACCGCAGACATCGTTGAGGCAGCTTGCAGGTTGCCACCCGATGCGTGGAGGAGAGGCAATTGAGGCACTTGCCGAGAAGATCTGCCGGGATGCGCCTCGGTGGTCGACGACTCGCTGGCTGGCCTCTGCCTGCTGGCCCTCGTGGCTCAGGCAAGGTGGCCGCAGGTCGCGTCTCCTGCCGGTGGAGGATCTCCCGCCACCCATCGGGAGATAAAGAGTTTCATTTCAGTCATCAAAAGTACAAACCTTTCTATACACTTGGTAAATAACTCACACTCTTGTGAAGTTCCATAGACATCGTAAGTGTCGTCCAATAAGGACACAATGGCAAGAACTTTTGACAACATTACTCGAGCTCTTGAGTAAATTGGTTCAAAATATACTCCCACTATCCAAAAGTAGCACTCACACTCTGTTTCGAGCAAATGATAGCCTTGATTGAAGTTCTAGATCATTCCACCACTGCTCATTCTTAATTAAACCACAACTACAAATATGAAATGTGTAATAAATGCCCACAAAAAAATTGATATCATGGTAGTCTCCATATTTTTTTTGTTGTGATTAGGAATGCAAGTTCTGTTTTGTAGACCATTAGGTGACCCACGGCACATTAAATTGAACTTCTACAGATGTAAAGTAAAGAAATTGGGTATACATGAACTACCTGAGGTGGAACCATCTATTGGTGTCACCCAGCCATATATAATTGTGATTCACGATAGTATAGTCCCTCAGTTCTAAATTATATTACTTTAGTTTGGTTATAATCTAACTTCTCTAATTAATATTGACTAAGTTTTTAGCAAAAAATATACTAACAATCTATGCACTATCAAAAATATATTAATTATATGAAGAATTTAATAAACTACTTTGATGTTCTAAATGTTGGTGCTTTTTCTATAAACTTGGTCAAAGAGAAGTTTTGACTAGCGACATTGCTAAGTGACCTATAATTTTGAATGGATGGAGTAAGTCACTTCACCTTGTTATGATTTTCAGCTCTTCTTGATGTTGGAGCTGCACAAGATTATAGTTGAGCTTTGCTAGCTCCATTACCATTTCATTAGCTTCAGTCTCACTTCCATATTCAGCTATAAGAGATTTGGCTTCATAAATGCTTACACTTCGAGGAAGCGGGATCTCAAGCACACGCTTTATTTCACTTGCTAATGATGTTTCCATGTTGGGTGCTACTGATTTTAAACACTTCGTCGTGAAGGAAATAGCCTCATCAAGTATTATCTCTCCATGATTCCTGACTCCTGAGACAAGCAGCGTTGTAAAAGGTTCAGTAGATCCCTTGGATTGTTTGCTGCAAAACACCCCTGTTCGTCTCAGAACTTGGAAAAGACATCTGGAACAGATAATTCTAGAATTATACTTCTAACAAAAATAATATTTTGTCTTTGTATCACCTCTTCTGGATGTTACTTGTGGGGGGCATGACCCTGGATACCCACGGCAGACTACATGGGCTATGCTCCCAGGAGCGGCCCAGCCCCACAAGACGAAGCCTTGCGGGCCACGACTCTGCTCGGCGCCTCCCGCAAGACATCTGGAGGATATCCTGAAGATACTACGAGATCTGTTAGGATACGTATACTACGAGATCTGTTAGGATATGTATGATTCCAAAATTCCTGTAATCAGTTATTACTTTTCGGTTATCTCTCAGATCTAACCGACTTGTAACCCTGCTCTCCGGACTATATAAGGCGGGCAGGGACCCCCTCCAAACTCACGCAATATTATACGATAGCTAATACAAACCAACAGACCACAGGAGTATAGTATTACGTCATACTGACGGCCTGAACCTGTCTAACTCGTGTGTCTTTGTTGCCTTCTTGTTCTTGATCTCACGCTCCTCTGCTGATCAATCTACCTTTGTGGGATACCCCTCGGAGGACTGCCGACGATAATCTGTCGACAGTTGGCGCGCTAGGGTAGGGGCTTGCGTGTTGTTTCCCTGTCGAACAAGATGGCTTTTTCCGCAGGCTCTTTGTCCCTCCCGCAGCCCGGCCAGATCTTCACGGTCGGATTGATGTCCTTGATCATCAATGCTAACGGAGTCGGAGAGCTCCTCGAGCCGGCGCGGTGCCGATCATCCCTGCACCTACGACTGCAGATCCGATCTCGGAACCACCTCCGAGGTCGCCTTCATCAGCAACTCATCGCCCCGCTTCCTCGCTACCAAAGGAGGCAGATCAACAACGATAATCTGATCGAAGTCCATCGATCGGGTCGGTCTGAAGCTCACGATTGCCTCTCCATCGTCGAATCGGTCGACCACCCTCCGTCCAAATCTATCGGAGGCTGTTCGGAAAAACACCAGGAGTTTGTGGCTCTGCCCTTTGGCTCACCAATGTCGCCGCCCACCTTCCAAGATGCCCTAAGGGGCAAATTCGTGACCAGGTGGGAGACATCCATCCTCTCGTCAACCAGATCGCCGACCATCCTTCGCCCGGCCGTCAACATGCTCCCACGTCAGCCGACGCTCTGGAGCGTCCCTCCAGACCATTCCCGGAGGAGAATCCAGACTTCGAGTCCCAAGGCTCTACGGAGACCCTCGCTGAAATCTTCACCGAGCAACTTCCTCTTCCTCCTTTTCCGGGGTGGTGCGATCTTCAACGTCAGCGTCGATAGCCCCCTCGAAACGGCGATACTTGGCAGCAATGGGACCCACTGTACTGCACACGCGTTGCTCAATCATGGCCCTACGTTCTGCATGGGGTCCTCAGGGTGGCACGCTCTTCTGCGCTGGAAGCACAAGGGCCACTCGAACTTCATCAGGTTCACACGTGTGTAGCACAAACAGAGCATTATACTTTTCGTTGTTCGGCTCCTCAGTTTCCTTTGCAGACATAGAAGTGGCAATGCGTCTACGGTTGTTCGGGTCGACCGCCGACGATCATCGATGCCGGTGCTCAGATTTGACATTGGTATGTGCAAAACCAATATCTTGAGTCCGATGAAGCATATAATATATCTACGGCTCATGATTTATATTCTGGAAGACACGGACGATCAGACAGTCGAGGAAAGCGTCAACTATGTTATCGAAGTACGAGAACGAGGACCCTCGATGTTTCTATTGTGGCCTCTTCTCGTGAGCCCTGTGGCCCGACGGTCCCCGCGCCTCCCCGACGAAAACATCACATATGTCTACAAAAGCATTTTAGGAGTAGCTTTTACTTGTGTTCTGTAATTAGGAATTCTTTTCCACACCTGGTGAACTATGCTTTAATATTATATATTAAAAGTTATTGTTGTAAAAAAAATAGTCCTGGTCCATCCGGGTCTTAGTTACAAACGTGTAACATAATGTGATTATTTTGAGGAGCCCTAGTGTGAGTGTAGTATTCAGACTTGCTTTTGTTTTCTGAGTGTCTAAAACCGCATGTCGCCAGTAGTTTGTCAGCCCTGTTCGGTTGGCTGGTTCGTATCGTTGCTAGTTCGTAAAGAAGTACTGCTTGCTGGTTGTGTGAGAGAAAAATATTGTTCCAGCTGAAAATTTACGATCGTTTATGACAAAGCCCAGCCAAACGAACAGGCTAACATGTAGTGTTGAATGTGAAGTCAAACGTACTTTAGTTACAAACGTGAAACACTACGTGAACAAGTGTTGGATGTGATTATCTTGATGTAACATAATGGCAGGATTAGTAAAAAGAATTACTTGGGTTGCAAAATGACAGATTTCATTAAAAAGAATTACGGCTGCTGATTTCATTAAAAAGAATTACGGCTGCTGATTCTTGAAAAAGCGATTGGTAAGTTGTAAAACTGTGATGATAGAACAGATTGAAGATCATTGCTTTTAGTAGTTCACTGCACCTGATGAGTACCTTGCGTGTATATCAGCATACCAATGCAATTGACATCACCATCGTAAATTTGTGCTTTTTTTTTTGTAGAATTGAGTTGAAAATATGATCCAAGCAAAGATGGTTCAAAACAGAGATGAATTCACTAATACATGCTCTTGTCCATCTACCTCTAGAGTTGCTTCAAGTCAAATTATTTTAAATTTTAATTTGACTCATTAATAGAAGAGTACGAACACCTATGACATTAAAAATGTTATTTATGATTTATCTAATATAATACAAATTTGGTATTATAAATATTGGTGCTTTTTTAATATAAACTAGGTCAAACTTTAGATGAAGACATAGGTTAACTCATTATTTAGAAGGGAGAAAAGTAAAAATGCTGATTAATTGTTTATGCAAAAGATAAATTAGGCCAACTAGGTTTAAGACATAGGACACTTTAAAAGTTAATTTATTTAGAGCAAAAGAAAGTATACATGGCGATCAAATGTCTGTGACATAGGACAAATCTACAAGTGTGTAACTTTTAGAGATGCTAAGAGCAACTGCCACCAGATTGAGAAAATCAAACCTCTTTCCCTAAGAAACTATCATATAGGGGAATAGGGTGAAGAAAAAAAAACAGTGCTAGCAGATCCCCTTTTCTCATCCCCCCAACCTATATTTTTTCTCAAAATCCTCAAAATCTCCCCTTAATCCTTTAAATAGAGGGGAGCAAGCAGCCTTTTTTCCTCAATCCCTTTCCCTCGATCTGTTGGAGCACAATACCCCCCTCGTAGACAAAGAGTTTGTTTCTACAATCCCCTTTAGCTATGAAGCTAAAGCTGGGTACACTATGTTTAAGCTAAAGCTGGAGAGCTGCACCAAACACGTACATCGCCACCAGCTAATCATGTGCCCATAAATTTTGCAGAAATGGTTTTTGAAAGGCATACATCAAAGGATCCCAGAGCAGTGTAAAAGAAAAAGCATACATCAAGGATCCCAGAGCAGTGTAAAAGAATATTACACATCTGCAACAAGATCATATTGCGTGATTGTATTTGAGATGTGGCACAAAAACATTGGAGGCAAGTGGGAAAATATGACCATAGGAATTTGAAAATACTGCAATCAGACATTGATGGCACGGGGCAAATAAGCTCTGCTGCGGGGCACCACAATATGACAATAGTTCATCTGTTCGACGACAAATTTTGGCAGAATATCGACAGGTTCAGTACATGAACAATCTAAGGGTACCACCACATGGCATTTTAATCTCAGAGAAAGTAAGAAATATGCATGGCCATTTCTAGTCCACCTTTACTCCAACAAACCTGCAGTCATAAAAGCCCAGATAAGCATAAGCAAAAAGCATCGCAGGCTATGTGTATGGAATTTTTGAAAGAGTTAAGCATTGGTCAAGCTACAAGTGTCAAACTGTGTGGGAGCCACATGCCCAAATACTAAACAGGATCAGGTAGGTTTACAACCATTCAATTGTATCAAAAGGCAAGAAACAGTCTCTAAGTGCTTGGGCAGAAATATCATATTACACTTCTATGGCAAGAAAAGGTGCCCAATTATAAATATAAATGGTAAAAATAAAACTGCTAAGTCTAAGTGTTCAAAAATAGGCCAATACTAATATCCAATACAGGGTGACAGCACAGCACAATTAAGAACTGACGCAAAACAGCATTGACGAGCTCGAATGCAAAGGACCTGATATATCAAATGGTGATATACATATCATGAAACAGAATAACTGATAGAGAACTGGAAAAACATTAGTTGGAACAACTATATACTCCCTCTGTCCACAAGAGTAAGCATTTTTTAGCATTAAAAGTTTCCACAAATGTAAACATTTCTGGCATATGCCGCCATCCAGCGGCGGATCCAGTAAATATTTTAGGGGGTACTGAACAACCCATAACTTCGACTGCTGCTCGATCTTAAGTCTCAGCCCCCCTACACTATAGAACTTTGCCTAAAAATTCATAGGGGTTCTACAGTGTTTTTCCACAGCTCCGGTATGGGTAGGGGGGCTCGAGCCCGCCCCCCCCCCCCCCCCCCCCACCGTTGGATCCGCCCATGCCGCCATCCCCTTCCCTCACTATTAATTTCCAGCAGTTTTGTCCCTCTTATAATATTGATTGATGAGGGGCGTGTCATTTCCTTCCCTACTAGAAATGCCTACATTTGTGAACAGAGGGAGTAATACTGAAAACTAATGAAATTAGATAATGTATATTCCACGTGTACTGGTATCACTGAGACACGTAAAGAACAGTGGAAAGTTAACCATCCCAAAATAGCAAACAGAAGTTTTAACTTAATCTTCACCAAGTGAATTACCCCAGCCAGGCTATAAACTCACCGAAATTCAAGCCAGTATCAACATGAGCAAACCAAACCACAAAAGCCGAATTACCATTACTCACAGCTGATAGACATGGTTTGCTGCTACACAGACTCAGTGTGCCTCATAATAAACAACCGAAAACCACAAACTATGATGTGTTTAACCACCTAAACTCCTAGCCCATGGTCTACAGCAATGGCGAGTGCATCTAAGCAGAATTCGTTGTCATATCATTCGATCACAAATGACAACTTCAACATCAACCAGCCAAACAATAGAGAATGTCAGACGTTTGAGGATCCTAACCTTAGATGCTGCTAGGGTACATGAGCACTCTGACCTCGCGCCCCTGCACTCATCAAGAAAAAAACATCATCAGTACAGAGCATCAATTGGGAAGCAACACATCAAACAGCGAACTGAGTGCGTCACTGACCATGGACTCAGGCGGGAGGTTCGACTTGACCTTGGCGCGGACGACGCCGGAGTGCCGTGCGGGCGGGTGACCTTACCCCCAGATTGCCCTGTAGCGGGTCTCACTGCTCTTGGTCTTGGCCTTGTAGATGTACGCCATGCGCTTGCCAAGCAGTACCACGCGGCGTCCTCCTAGTGTTGACCCCCCTCGATCTGCACGAGCGACGGTGGTCTCATACGGTTCGACTTGGACCTGCACAGCCACCACCGCAGCCACCGTAAGCCGAATAGAACCGCGAAATGGCCAGATCCAAGCAAACACAGACGGAGAAGAAGCGGAGGCGTGGAGCTCACCTCTTGTATCCGAGGATAGTGCCCCGGGCGTAGAGCCTGACGCCCTGTCCCGTGCGTCCCTTCACCATGGTGGCCGCCTGCTTCCTTCCGCTTCCGCCGCCGGAGACGAGAGAGAGCTCGTCCAGATTGCGGAAGACGACGAGACGGGCCGGAGGCAGGCAGGGCGGCTTGTATGGAGCAGCGGACGGAGAGGAGAACGGCCTTGATCGTCTCGCAGAGGTCCAGCGGACGGTTGTGATGTTCTGAAGGGCTCTCTATGAGAAAGCTAGGTTTAAGATCGCGAGCTTAATGGGCCATTTGGTTAATGGGTTTCTTTGCTTTTTCTGTCTTTCCATCTGGGCCATGATGGGCCGATCTGGCAACATAACCGGCCCAATTGAGAATAGGAGGCCTCTTTCCATGTTATGTCGCTGACTGTGGTCCCAGGGAAAACGATTAGTGGTCTCAGGAACTTAAAAAAAAACACGGGACGGCGAAGAGTTGGCTGCGGCCTGAAACCGTCCACTGAATCACGCGCGGGAATAAAAAAAATAAAAAATCCTGCACGCGCGCACCCAGTTCTCCGGCGGGGCCGAGCTCGACGCCGGCGCGGCCTTGCTGAGGCGCCGCTCCTCAGTCCGCCGCCTCTGCGGGAGCGGGGTCGCTACGACCCTGGTCTAGGGCGTGAAGTCGTGGATGTATTCTTCCTCCCTCGGTAAGTAACCCTACATGCTTAGGGCCGATGTCTCCGGCTTCTAATCAACTCCGAAACCCTTCAATCTCCAATGGGTTTGCTGCAGAATTTCGTGGTGTATGGTGGTGCTCTAGGAGGCAAATCCATCCATCCAATGGTTCGGTTAGGTTCGTGTTCCTCATCTTAGCTCGCAGGATCGATAGATGCCACGCTATTTAATGCCCAATTGTGGTGCCGGTGCAGTTTGTTCTCCTGAAAAGTAACGGAGTTTTCACCCTAAATCAGCCCCTTGCCACAATCTGCTCATCTATCTGGGGTCTACACCCCTGCTATTCTCAAGATCAATGGCATACTGCTACCCTCTGGTATGTGCCCGACTTCACCCCCCCCCCCCCACCCCCCACCCCCACCCCCACCCCCACCCCCACCCCACCCCACCCCCGTTTTGTTAGTATGCCGAGAAAATAGGTTGTTGCAATGCTATTTTGCTACATCTTTTGTTTTGTGTTAGAGAACTGCGACATTTGAAAGAGCACCAATGTGGCAAGTTGTGGATTTTGATTTGACATTTTGTTATGTCCTCATTTCGGTTAAGTTCATGTCAGAACAGAACTATTACCTACAGAAGGCCTGCACTGGCTTGCTTATCCTCCACAGTTTCCTATTATTTTTTTTAAAGGCATTATCTGGATTATTATGGTTTAAATTTAATTTTCTGAACACGCAGGAGAGCTGTGTATCATTATATTAAGAAGAGAACAAAACACGGGGTGAGATCCCTTACAAAAGAACCACACAAACCCCCCACAAACCTACAGGTTGAAATAAACATTGTTGTGCAGTCATATCCTTTCTGCATAATCTGACCATCTTACATTAAATTTATGTTTCACAATCTTGCACATTACATTCTCTGATATTGAAGCTTTAGGTTATCATTGGTATTCATGATATTTCTTTTATGGTTTAATATTGTATTGTATTGTACCTATGATGCGATCGTTTGTTTTTTTTTAGATTTAGATGTTTGCCTTAAAGTTGGCTTATTTCAAAAACTTCATTTTTCGAAATATGGATGAGTGTGTTATGCCTGACATCTGCTATAAAGAGTCACTTTAAACATGTTGCAACTATGTTATTTCTATGTGCCAATAAAACATGGTTATGTGGGTGTTAAGTGGTAACCCAAGTTTTGATCGTACATGGGTGTTTGTTTCATATCCTTGTGTTATGCTATAGTTTACTGACTTGCCTCTGCATGCTCATCTTTTCTTTTCTTGCAAAGTGCAACACATTGTATTGATCCTAACACAAGTTTTTACACTTTATGGTGGTAGGTTGTAGGAATCCTACTGTTTTGGTTAAAGCACTATTGCATCATCAAATATGGAAGTTGATGATGATGTGGAGGAGGATGACATAGATTTTAGCCCTTTCCTTACGGAAGGATCTCCGTCTGAGACCTCATCAAGCCTTACATCAGAAGCAGAATGCGAGGTACATAGTTCTGACAATTGGCCAAGTGGCCAGACATATTTGGCAGAATAGTGTAAGTTAATGAAAATACAAGTGACAGTGCACTTCCTCAAAATAGACTGTCGTCTCAGGTCTTGTCAACGAAATATTTCCAGAAGAAACGTCTACCCAGGTTAATCTTGAGAATGGATGGAAAAGACATTTTAGCAAGCGAAGCTGCTTGCTCTCCAACAGTGCAAAACCCTCATCACCTATCCCTCGAATTAGCGAGGAAGATGCAATTTGCAGACGGACGAGGGCAAGATACTCACTAGCAAACTATTCACTTGAGGAATTGGAGACCTTTCTCCAGGAATCAGATGACGATAGTGGTCTGCAAAATGTTCATGAAGAAGAGGAATTACCGCAAGTTTCTTGCTTCTGTCCTGTCTGGTAAAGGCAATGACACACATGCATTCCAGGGGGACGAAAACCAGGATGAAGATGATAATGATGCAGACTTTGAGCTCGAGATTGAGGAGGCCCTAGAAAGTGATGGGTGATGAAAATGCTGAGAACTATGACGACACCAAATCATAGGAAAGAGAAAGGTGGACGTAGGCCTCAGACTAGGCAGAGGCAGCCATTTACCGAGTTGTCTGGGGCTCGTAGCTATCATCAGGAATCCGATAAAACTAATTTTAGATCAATTCTGCCATATATTCCATCTGCATTGGTGACTCCGGCTCATGCTTTTGGATGGCAATATCCTACCCATAATGCCCTTTCCCCTTCATCCTTGGTTTCAGTACCGTGTGCACCTTTAGCATGTGGATTTACTGATCAGCAACTCGGGCAACTGCATGTGATGATATATGAGCATGTTCAGCTCCTTATCCAAACATTTTCCCTATGTATTCTTGATTCGTCTAAACAAGATGTGGCTAATAATGTCAAAAAGATGATAGTTGAGTTGGTTGGCTTTCGTGATCAAGCATTGGCTAGGAGTGCCTCCTCAACAGCATATCGTTTTTGAATCCCGGCATCTCTCATCTAGTTTTGTTTCATCTCTGAAAATTTGGAATGCCAATGGATGCCGTTAATCAAGAGTCTGTTATATCCATCCTGATGTCGCACCACTGAGTTGGCCCTCGGCTATTTAAGTGATGTCGCAACTGGTAGTTCAAGATTGGAACATGGGCCGATTTTTTATACTTTGCTTCTTTTGTTTGTCACCACTGATTGTAACTTTGCTTGCATATTGAATTTACCAGCTGATCGTGAAGTATAGAAGAAGTCATGTGGATGGCAACTGCTGACCAAACCCGCAGGGAAAGAGCCCCTGTTTTCCTTCACCATTGATTAACATTGCAAGAAGTGAATAATGTCTTCTCAAGATAGATCAAGATACTGTGCCTACAGCATTCAATCTCCTTCATCTGGGCAGTTGCAGCAGAAGAAGTCGTTGGCTGCTACCCTGCTTGAGCGTACTAAAAGGGGCACAGTTGCTCTTGGTTTTTTTTCCTCGCTGACATTGCAAGATTAGCACAGAGATTCTTTTCACTTTTTCAATTTTGCAATCTTTCCTCATAAGCCACCTCTTCACCTTGGCCAATAGAGTGTTTTCACTGATGCAGAGACAGGTGTGTTTTACATCTTCTCCAAGATTTATTTTGAAATAGAATTCGTGCATGCTTCCTTGCCATCTTGACTTCAAACATAGAAAATCAAGAAAGCTGAATAATTTGGTTTTGTTGAACTGCATACTGTTTTTATTTCTGTATTAGTGATGTTGGTTTATGCAACTTGTGTGTTTACTTCCTCATCTGCTGTATCACAGCTATTCCATTCATCTTTTTGTTTTCAACTTTCATCAAGGTTTCCTTCTTTTGTATGGTTAATTGTATCATGGTTGCTTTGTTGTTATTACCACTTTCCTAAAGGACATCATGTAGAGTGCCCTCCTCAATTGTATAGCTGATATGATGCCTGTGACTTTCTTTTCTCGGTTAATTTTTTAGTATATTATCTGCCTGCAGATTGTTAGCTCTAGGAATTCTGGAATATAATAATGACTGGGAAGCAATACAAAAGCGCTTTCTTCCTTGTAAATCAAAGCATCAGGTATTTTTTGGTTACTCCTTTTTATTGCAATTTTTTCTTCAAGATCCAAAAGTTTCCTTTTATGATTTGTCAGGCACAAATCAACAGCTCTTTTTATCATCTATTTGGTGAAGATTGACATGTCATGAAATAGTTTCTTTTTATTTTAATCTAACAAAAAAAATTGAGAGTAATGAAGGACATGAAACGCCTTCAAGGATTCAGTATAGAAAAAGGAGTTGTTTTGAATGTATTGACATGGCAATAACATTTTTGACCTTTGGCATTAACTCTTGGCCTAAAGTTGATGTCTGCTCTCAGTACTGCCAAAGCAGGGTGTTTTTTCAATAAAGATTTTGAAGTCTGAACATTTATTGTCACAAAGGTCTCGTTGCCAATTTACTTTGCTTTCCTTTTGACCGCACAAGCAAGTAAGCTTAGATGAAATCCTTCATTTAATTTTCTTAATGAATTAACACGCAGCTCTCCTGCTTATTCGAAGGGGGAAAATCCTTCATCTAATCTCTGCATACAATCACAACCTGAGACTGTTTGTTCAATTTCTATAATGCCTATTGCTTAGTTGTTGTCTTAAATTGTTAGTTGATCATGATCTTTAATAATTCCTTGTTCTGGGCTTGTGTATTATGCCTGCTGAGTGAAATAATTTCTTTGGTGCAGATATTTGTGAGACAAAAGAATCGTAGCTCCTCCAAAGCTCCTGATAATCCAGTTAAGGTAAATATTTTGCCCTTCTTCATTTACTGGAAGATAAGATGCTGAATTCACTTTTATGTGCCTTTTAGGGTTCAATATTCAACATTATGGTCAAGTTGTCCATTGAGTTGCATAGTAGTGTAACAGATTAACAGTTCATGCTAACAAATAGCAGTATGTTGTTCTCATTCCATATTCAGTATTGAAGTTTTGGTTTTGAACTGATATTTAAACATTGAAGAGAGTGCTTTATAAAATCCTGTATTGTGTACGTAGTGAAGTTTCTGCTGCAGCACTTACACTGTTGATAATTTTTATCTATCTCATTCTGATATCTATACCATTTTGCTTATGTGCCAACAAATAGTAGTATTTTATTTAAATTTATTGGCAAGATTTGTGGACAAATCACATATTTAATAATGTACTCGTAGCAAACTGGAGATGTTTTTTTACTACTCTCTTAGCGGCACGTGTTGCTCTGCTTGTGTGTGGAGCTATATTATTCAACCTCTGGCTACTAGATTTTTTCAAAGAGCATGTATATATATGTTGTGGAAGAGTTTGTCTCTGTGTTCCCTTGTTCTGATACTGGTTGGGTTGGGTTGATTTTTCCATGTTCTGTATTACCATGGTCAACCATCAGGATGGGAGATTTTGAGCTCATTGACTGCTTTCAGCAAAACCCAACGTAATAACCTTCCAACTAACTATATTGTTATCTGAATTAATGCAGGATGTGCGCCGTATGAAGGCATCTCCATTGACAGTCGAGGAGAAAGAATGTATCGAGAAGGTGATAACTTGTGACTATCTTATTTTTTTCATGTTTGATTTTTGTCGCATAATTTCTTCCATACCTACTGCGATTTCAGGGGCTGAGGATATTCAAAAAGACTGGACATCAGTTTGGAAGTTTGTAGTGCCACATAGAGATCCTTCACTGCTCCAACGTCAATGGAGAGTTGCAAGTGGAGTCCAGAAATCTTACAGTAAAAGTGATGCTCAAAAAGAAAGAAGGCGAACATATGAAGCAAAGAGGAGAAAGCTGAGAGTATCCATGCCCGATTCACGCCGTGGGCAAGAGGTTAGTATGTTTCTTTAACTTGTAGGATATTCAAATAATATCTTAATCTCCATCTAAAGTGATGTCGTTGAGCATAATTTTTAATTTTTCATCACAGGCTGATAACAATGCTTCTGAAGATGCTGAAAATGATGATGATTCATATGTCAATGAAGCATTTTTGGAAGACACAGATAGTATGCCTTATCAGCAGTCAGGCACAGGCCTCGATGAAGAATGTGGTACTACAGGTGGTTACATTGAACCCCAGAAACTAAGTGGTACGAAACTTGATGTAACCACCTCATATATAGCTTTTATGTACCACCCTCTGATGGCCCATCATATGTGAGAACATCTTCCACTGCAGCTCCGGCGGTATCATGTGGATCTCTGGACCAACTGCCAGCTTCCCAATTGAGTAAACAGAAAGGCAGTTGTGTGGTCAAGTTGGCTCCAGACTTGCCTCCTGTGAACCTTCCCCCTTCTGTTCGTGTCCTATCTCAGGCGGAATTTTATCGGAACGCAACACACTTTCATGGCACCTCGGATAATGCAGCAAAGGATATGTATCCTGTGCCACCTTTGACCTCCTTTACAGAAAGTGCTGATAGACAGCTAAATCTGTTCCCTGATCACAGAGCTAATTCTAGATTGCAGCAGAATGGGATCTCTAGTGATAATGCTACAGAAGATGGTGCTGAGCAAGATTTGCAGATGCATCCTTTACTGTTTCAGTATCCTCGAGATGTTTCATCATATAGTCACCCAGTTCAAAATCTTATTAATCAGTCAAGAAAATATGATCTTTTCCCCTTTGAGAAAGTTCGAGTTGAGAGAAGTAACAACCAGACTACAGGTTCCACCGAAAATGGTACTGTAAATGCTAACACTATCGACTTCCATCCTCTCTTGCAAAGAACAGAAGTTGATGTTCATAATGAAGTACCAGAATATGATAATAACCTTGACTGCCATCAGTCTGATAATAACATGAGCGAAGTCCCAGTAGATGACCAATCAACAGCTGGGCAAGCATCCACAAGCCCTTCTGAGAGGGAGACAAGTATTGACTTGAACATTCATTTGTGTTCTCCAATCATAAATGGTTCAAATGACTTCAGAAGTAGTTTTAGCAGATCAAATGTTCAAGATGAAGTTTCTAGGAAGGACAAATCTAATGTTCCAGAGCTCGAGGTTGTAAATTCCTATTCTCATTATTGCATTCAAGAACCTAATGAAGAATCAATGCAAGGAATTGTAATGGAGCAAGAAGAGTTAAGTGATTCCGAGGAAGATAGCCAGCATGTTGAGTTTGAATGTGAAGAAATGGATGATTCTGGAGGAGCAAGTTCAGAGTCCAGAAGCCTCTCCAATTCAAAACAAGGTGATGTTTGTAGATACGCCTATTAGTATTATAATGTTCATGATCCTAGTATGGCATTGTATTATGATTTGTTTTAAAAAATGCCATGGCATTGGAAAAGGTGTTCTATTGTTTGTTATTGCTGTGTTCTGCTTTAACATGCCAGGAATATAAACATACATGATTGGTTTTGCTTTCCTGGTTATACTTAATTGTCAGAAATTTTCTTCTCTGTGTTCATTACTCTTTATTTGAATTTTCCCTTTTTCTTCTGATTTTTTATGTGTTTAAATATTTCTTGTTCAGGGTATCTCAGCATCAGATGTTTGTGGGGAATTTCATGTTAGTAATGACCAGAGTCAAATCCAGCAAGGATCTGTTCAAAAGGATAAACAGGGTGCCAGCTCAATGCAGAAAACGCAAGTTCCTTCTCGGTCAGTGAGGGCTAAGCTGAAGCCGGAAACTGCAAAGTGCACAGGATCTAGGACGAGCCAACATTCGTCCACTTCTCGCACAGCTGAAACTAGGCGGAGCAAAACCAGAAATTCTAAAGTGTCACAGGGACAGTCAAGTGCTGAACGCAAGCCCAATGATTCAAGAACTAGAAAAACTCTGGCCCCAACATGAAGGCCAATTTAGCATTTTATTCCTGTGCTGCATGTGCCAATGGCAGAATGGCTCAGTTCAATCTGTTGTCACTCTGTTGTTGAGTTGATTATCGTCAACTAATATGCAGCGCATGCTGGAGAAAGCAACCTAGCGAACCTCTCTGTGGTCATTTAGCTCGAATTGTCATGTGAAAATAGCAGCAAGAGGAGCATACCAAATATATGGATTCTCCAGTTGGATAGCAAGACTGAAGTGGTGATCTTGGCCCAGTATCTGGAACATAATGTTTACAAATCATCAAATTGTTGGTGACTGAGAAAGCATTCGCATGGAATAAGGTTCTGAACAGCCATGAGACGATTTCCTCGGATTGACTTGGGAGTTTTGTACCTTGACGTCCTCAAAGGTTAAATGTAATGCGCCTTGTAATTTCAAAAGGTTAGTTGCTCTGCGTTCTTTGTGTGTACTGTGAATAGAGAAATGTATCGAGGCCTGATACCTGGAAAATTTTTTGTATTGACCATTGACAAAGAGTCGAGTGGACTGTAACAGCTTGAGTTCCTCGAGGGAATTAGACTACATATATGGATTGATCCTACATCCTAGGAGTAAAACAAATTTATCATCTAACGTTCAAGATTGTACTCCTTCAGTCTCAAATTATAGGTCTTTTTGCCTTTTCCAAGTATATGACTTTTGCTATGCAACTAGATATACACTATGTTTAGAATGGAGGAAGTATCTTTTTATGCATTTTTCTCCTTTCAAATGGGGATCAATGGAAAATGTAATATATTGTGAGCCAGCATTGCTTCTAAATCATAACTGATCTTCAATTCCACTAGCAACTCCTGCAGTAGCTGAATGAATGTTGTTCATGCCTTTGAAATGGGTTTTTTTCTGGCAGTGGCAAGGCAGTTACTTTGCAGTTTGAACTGATTCAGCAAACTCTCATTCAAACATTGACAACAACTGATCGTATTGCCTTGCAAGAAAATGAACATGGTCATGGTTGCCTCACAAAACAAGAAGCAATTGATCATGTTGCTCCTCACAAGAAAAGGAATAATTGGTCGTGCATGATTTCACAGCTCAGATCGAGCTGCTCATATATCTATTTTTTCAATCAATGTATAAAAACCCAGGAAATGAAGAGCCAATTTGTGTGTGGCGGATCGGATATTTGCTTTAGATCATCTCCAATAGTTTTTTAAAAAAAATAGTAAATCAACGAGTTTTCTAAGTGACTAAAAAAGTTGGAAGTATATTTGTTAGGTTCTATCCTCGGCCCTAGAGGGATGGCGCGAGCGGTGGGGGTTCGAGGGCGGCAAGGCAAGGCCACATGGTGGAGGACAATCGGTGAGCGGGGTCGGCGGTGAAGGTGACAAGCACAACGTTAGCAGAGGGCGGGCTGCGTGGTGATGGTGAGGTGACAAGCACAACGTTAGGAGAGGGCGGAGCTGCGGTGGTGATGGTGAGAGCTAGGTAGTGAGGTCGCTAACGGCCTGGGCAGCGGTGGAGGCGGCAGAGGGGCAGCATGGTACGGAGGAAGAAAGAAGGTGATGATAGAGAAAGAGAATGTGTGTGCGTCGTTAAAGCCTTGTCCACGTTCACGCACTAGTACAAAAAGTGTTTGTAATGACGGTAGAAAATGATTTGTACGCGGTGTTTTTTACACCAGTGTGAAAAGCTAGTAAAAATGCTAGATTTCTACTGCATAAAAGATATACCAGAACAAACTTATTCACATGAAGGTAACCTTATGTAAACCGTCTGTGCAAATCCAATTTCAACACAAGTTAATAAAAAAATGAGCTCAACTCTATAGAGTGGGATACCTAACACTAGTGGCAAACCTAAAGTAAATTGGAGGGAACGCTCTTACCTCGTAGGTGCATAAACTTGTCCTACAAAAAAGGAACCACCATTTTTACATTTTTTTAACGTGCATTTGCACTTGTCGTAACCGCCTTGGTCGAGCCGAACACAAGGTGCATAGCACACGAAAGGGATTTGGCATAATGATAGTCAAAGAAAATATATTGAATAGTTTCTGTTTTACTTAAAAACAGCAAACTTTATTATCAATCGAGGAAAAATGTCCAACCGGTTCTTGGCTTTTGTTGCTCACGTTCAGCCATTCCTTGTGGTTAGAATCCTCCACAGTTGACTACTATATGTCTATACATATGTGGCTAAACTTGTTAAAACAAAATGTATGGTGTATAATCCAGAGCCAGTTCATTTGGGCCAAATTCGTAACATTTCACTGGCGGTTCAGTCTACAAATATTGGAGGAAATGTCAAGCCAAATTTGACAAACTCATAAGACTTCCTTCGATGGGACTTCTAATTTATGTCTGATGGAACATCTAGAAGGAAAGAAACCAAAGAACTTTCCAACATAAGGATTTGCAACCATCCTAAGTAGCTGGTATTGATCAAAGATGACATCCAACAATTCAACTTTGAACTCGACAGAAGCCAGATCTCCTTAGTTTTCTTAGTATGGTGGCGGTTTCCTTTTCTTCTTGTTTTTCTGGTTGGGGTCGAGGTTGTTTTACTCCGTTCGTTTTGTTCGTTGATGTACTGGTCGAGGGCGTTTGGTGGTGGTGTTTCTGTAATCTTTTTGTTTTTTCTTTTCTCATCTAATAAAAATCGCGGCAATTCTCTTGCTGTCCTTCCGAAAAAAAATGTTAAAACAAAAACAAAAAAACTAGAATGTTCTTGGAAATATTTTCATGGCCATGTGTAGGAGTACCGTTTGTCAAAAATGCACGGTGCAAAAAAATAATAATGGCGATCATGTACCAATTAGGATATGCACACATTATATTTTCAGAACATGTCACCACTCTGTACATAATTACGATTTACATGTTTAGAGAGTTTTCAACATTCACCAAGTACTTCGAGTCTTCACAACCATTCTACCATTTCCGGCCGACAGCGACATGGCTACACTGGACACTGCATAAATTCGCGTCCGGTTCTGCACATTCCAAGCACATAAATGCAAAAGAACTCAGATGAAAACAACAGACCTCCGGCTACAACATTTGCCTGCCGATAATGCAAAAAAACAGTTTCATCTTGTTGCCAGAAGCTTGCTGAGCAGCAGTCGACTTGGAAAGTGGAGTATACTAATATGGACAGAGAAATCAGAACTGCTGATCCACAAAATTGTAATATGAATCGTTCAATGATATGAACTCTCAAGAGCTATAGCTATTACAAAATGTCATGAAAGTGACCTCCTTTCTTAGCTGTGCATCCTAGAGCCAGCTGATGAAACCATGGTGAGGAGCTCACACAATAGTGACAGATCAAGAAATCGGGTTTCTGCAAGAGGCATTGAAATTCTCACGAGCAACAGAGCTGAATCATCAGTCAGGACCTTCAAGAGGGCGGTTGGTTGCGATGTCATTGTAATACGGAAACTCGATCATCTCCAACTGGTGCAACCGTGCAAGAGGCACGGAATCAAACCACAAATTTAGTATGAAGAAGGCATTTTTTTTCAAGGAGAACAAGAGGAGTAGGGAAGCCCCTAGGTTATGAACAAGCTCCAGTTGATATAAAATACTTCACACAGCGAGGTTTAGCTGTAAGCACAGAAGAGTGCCATGTCACTAACCAAAACTAATGCTATGATATTCTGTTGTCACACTTGTCATCATTTAGAAATGTCAAGTAGTTAACATTTAAGCATGGGATTTTGTATATGTTACTGTATATGTTTGTAGCTTAGAATGCTGAGCAGTGAGTAGTCAAACAAAGAAACAGCTAGAATGCTGAATTGCCATCGAATAATTGTGACAGAAACGGCCTAGTATTCGTCACAAAACTGATATATCTGAGTTTCTGAATTCAAAACTCTTGGAGTCCCTATCCAGTTGACAATGCCCTTTTCTTATATTAACGTACCATTATGAAAATATGTCGTCAACGAGATGTATATAACTTCGCAGTGGAAGCTATCAATTATATATGTTTCAAGCACGTATCAACAACCCTTCATATTTAATTCGCTACACGCCACAACTCAACAATACTACAAATTTACACATTCTTGCGGAATAATCTGAGGATTCTGATCCCCACTCTCTAGAAGTTGTGTAGCTTGCTGGAGGGCTTCCAACCGGGTGACATTGAAGTGCTCTAGTGTGTGTGCCCACCTTAGGTCCTGCTTCAGCTGATGCACCCCAATGGTGTTCCCAAGAAGTCCTCAGCTTTGGCGCTCTTGTAGTCATACATCCTGGGGAAAATGTTCACCCGGTTCTTGGCCTTGTGGCCCATGTTCAGCCATTTGCCTGTGGTCAGATCTTCTACACCTGAATATGCATATATACATGTTGCTAAACATTGTTAATAACTACTATGCATGTTCTGAAAACATTTTCATGAGAAGTGTAGTAGTAGAGTAGTATATGTTAGTAGTCAATAAGACTAAGGTGCAAGAACGGATGCATGCATGAAAAATGCAAGTGCGTACCCTTGGCCTCCCTTCTGACCATGTCGGAGGTGGCGATCCATTCGACGAGGTCCCAGGACAGCAGGTAGCCCATGCCGAGCATGAACGGCGGGAACTCCCGGTCGTGGAACGGGAGCCCCACGCCGCAGTACATGTCCTCCCTCGGCGCCGAGCACAGGGTGTCCACCAGCGCGTCCAGCCGGAGGAACGTGTCGTCGTCCACCTTCATCACGTAGTCGTACGGCCGGCCGCCGGAGCCGGTGAAGCCGAGCATGGCGGGCAGGCTGGCGAAGTACGTGTACGTCTTCCCCTCCTCCGCGTTCTCGGCGCAGTCGAGGACCAGCACGTCGCCGTAGGCGCGCGCCTCGAGCGCCACGAACGCGCGGTGCTCGGGCGGCATCGGGCGCGCGCAGAGCACGAACCGGACGTCGACGCGCGCGGCGGCGGCGCGGAGGGCGGGCGGCGTCTGCTGCTGCAGCGTACGCCATGCGGATGAGGTGGCGCCTGGAGTGCTTGCCGGGCATGGTGTGCACGCCGACGAGGACCTCATCAGCTCCGCCTGGGCCGGGCGCTGGCTACCGACACCGTCGCCGACGTCGTCCACGGCTGCTGCTGGCGCCACGCGGACGACCCCGGCGGTGGTGCCGACGCAGGCGCTCGTAGCCACTGTCGTGGCAGCAAGCGGGTTGCTGAGGTAGGCGGACAGCGGAACGAGAAAGGTGAAGCATAAGATCAGGGTGAGAGGGAGGAGGACGATGAGGGAGACGGTGTAGGGGGACGGCTCTTCAGGTACGTCGACATTGCTGCCGCCCTTTCTTCGAGAGAGGTCCTGTTCTCTTCTTCTTCTTCTTCTTCCACCTTCATTTCTTCTTTGTTTGTGCGCATGTTTTGGTGACTAGGCGTGTATTATATATAATCAAGCGATGAATGGGATGCATTGGCAGAGCGGTTTTTTTTATGTCGTCATCTTCTTCTATCTTGTTGCTTGTGTTTGTGTAGTGTCGGTTGCTTGTGATGTGTCGCTGCCCCGCGGGGATTGCTCTAGGTGACTAAAACATATAGTATAATAACAAATAGTTGTGCTATACCATGCGTAGCAAGCTAGAAGAATTCTTTCATAGGTATAAGCATTGGGTTCTATGATTGTTGTATTGGCCTATAATCACTACCGGAAACACCGAATTTGCCGAGTGTCCCCACCTTTGCCGTGGGCAAGATTTCGGGGCACTCGGCAAACATGGTGTTTGCCGAGTGTCCCAAAGACGACGCTCGGCAAAAACAAAACTCACGGCATAACAGTTTACGCCGAGTGCTGACACTCGGCAAACAATAGACACACACAACTTCATGTCCGGTAACACCGTCGACCTCCGTTATCATTTTGCCGAGTGTCACACGTTAACACACGGCAAACCCACCCATATGCCGAGTGTCAAAATACGACACTCGGCAAATTCTGTTATATGCCGAGTGTCAGCATCTGACACTCGGCAAACAATTTTTTTTTTATTTTGCCCCCAAACTTTTTTACTGTTGTTTACAATACCTGTTGCTCTATGTTGAAGTTTTGTACATTTCTGAGTTATTTTACTATATTTCGTCAATTTATTTTAGTCAAATGAATTTTCGGTAATTTTTTGGATTTGAACTGCAAGTGCTTCGAATATCCGAAAAAAGTGAATAAAAAAATGATATTCTTGTCACTGAGTCTGTTTTGAGACCGTATCCAGGGCCAGACCAGAAATTTCAAACATTGTGTTCGCGAAACATGAGCAGAAACGCGTGGCGAAACGTCTAAAATTCTATAAAAAGCAAACGAAGTCTGAAAATCACGAAATTCGTCGAGTTGTCATGATATCATACGTGGAGGCTATGGTAAAAAATTGAGAGTGTTTCGGCAAAGTTGACACGTACGCTGCTTCAAATCGGATCATCTCCGGAGAAGTTTCTGAGATTTGAGAAAGATCCGGTAAGATGAGGAGACAATTTGAATGTTGATTTGGAGTTTCACTTGAAATTTTTTGTATATACAATAGAGAACAAAGATCGCTTCTTGTGAATTTTTGGCAATTTTTCGGAGCCATTTCATAATTTTAATTCTTTCGTCGCAATTATTGAATTTTAGATGCGTGATATACAAACACATGAAATAATAGTCCAATTTTTGTACAAGCTTGAAATATACATTTGTGAATGCACCTAACAAAGTGTAATGCAAGTTCATTTCATGAAATTAGTGAAACATGAAATAGAGGAAAGTAATTAAGTAGAGGAAAGAAAAGGGCAGCATGAAATATAGAAATAAGTTTGCCGAGTGCTGCGTAGGTGGCACTCGGCAAAAATGTAATAAACTTTTTTTAAAATTCTTGTTAAGGGAGAACATGGATTTTTTAAAATAGGGAAAACAGGAGGGCACTTTTTTAAAAAAAATGTTTGCCGAGTACCCAATTGTCACGGCACTCGGCAATCAGGCGTTTAGGTTTTTTTAAGTAGTTTACCGAGTGCGCCATCGGCCGACACTCGGCAAACTGATGGGATTTTTTTTAAAAAAAAACGTTGCCGAGTGTCGTATCGGGCCGACACTCGGCAAACAGGCCGCAAAATAGCTAGGCCGCTGCCGGCTCTGGCCATTTCTCCATTCTATCCCCGCGCACGCGCACGCCCTCCTCCGTGCGCACGCGCCGCCGTCGTCAAACAGGCCGCCGTCGAGCTCCGTGCGCACGCGCCGCCTCGACCCCTCCCGCCTCCCTCCCCACTCCCGTGCTCCCCACGCCCCCGCCGTCGAGCTCCTCCCCACGCGCCGCCTCCGCCGCACACCCTCCACCGCAACCCCTCTGCCGCCCCCTCCCTCCCCACTCCTGGCCCCCTCCCTCCCCACCCCGCCCTGCCTCCGCCGTCGACCTCCACCCCTCTCCCCGGTCTGCCACAGCCACCGCTGGCCCACGCCCCTGTCCCGCCGCGAAATCGAGCGCGAGCACGACCCCGCCCGCCTGCCCCAGCGAGACCCTGCGCCACCTCGGTGCCCACCCGCAGGGAGCCCCTTGCTCGACGCCACTCCGACGACCTCCTGGGCGGCTTCTACAGCGTGGCCGCCTCTCCGACGACAGCTGTTCTACGGCGACCCAGGTAACTCAAAGTCGTCCTGCTCGGTTGCTTCCGATTTGGGAACGGCCTCGGCAGCTCCGCTTGCTGACGACCGTGGGGGCGGCCCCAATCGAATTGGGGGCCATAGTTCAGGCTGCACGCGTCTGATCGAATGTAGTAGATTTACTGAATTAGAAAGCGACATCTTGTGGTCATATTTGAATGCTAATCAAATGTATAGTTATATGAGAAGCAAGTTGATGAAGCAAATATTCTTTTAATAGAAACAGAGCACCCATCATTAAGTCAAAGTTTAGATGGGTACTACTCACTGATTGCAAGGGATAATGAACATGAAGAACAAAATTTGAACCTGTCACTGAAATGCTACAGTAGAGATCTTACTTCACAAGATGTTCATATAGTGTAATGGGAAAGGATGGAACTACTGTAAACGAACAAAACAAATTATTGGATGTGAAAATCAGCTTATGTTTTACCCTGTTTTTTTTTTTTTTTACAGATAGATCAGAGTATTGTTAAAAGTGAAACATGCATAATACACCAGATATTTGGTGATACCAGATACTTGGTGATGTCTTGTTGGATTACCTTTTATCACCGGATCTAATCAGTATATCGCCCGCCCTTCCTGTCTTTTGCCATCATCAATCGTGTGCACATTCCAGAGCAGAGATGGTCGTTTACATTAGGGGCAAATCTAGTGCATACGGACAAGTAATTTCACCTGTCAGTTGTTAGTTCAAAAAAAAATCAAGTTGCTAGGGAATACGAAAGGAAGGTTAAAATGCGGAACTTATAGTCATCAGCTTACAGGAAGGTTGAAATCAGATTGCAGAGCAGATTGGTCACTCTTCAGGCTCAGAAACAGCTATCTGACGGATGTAAGCACCGATGCATCTGCTCTTCATACATACAAATACAAGGAGAAAGTAGAAGACGACGGAATGCCGACGGTGCTCTCGAGGCCGCGATGCTGCCCGCGATGCTACCAATGTCAGCTCAGACATAGTGCCGCTGGCATGTGTATATAAACAGCAACTTGTCAATCCAATTGGTCCATATAAATGAGAAAAATAGATATTTGTCATTAGGTCCAGCACCGGACGTCTAAGCTGACATTGGTATCGTCGCGGACCAGATAGTCCTCATGGTTGGATGAACTAGAGGACTA
>NW_027097771.1:0-20226 GCF_019320115.1 Miscanthus floridulus | reverse complement strand
CTTTTCTTTTTCTTTTTTGATATTTTTTTCACTTAGGAGCACAGAAGAAGTACCCACAGAAATATGAGCTTAAACAAGTGAAAGACGTGGCCTGTGGAAAATTCAGAAGACATGCTCAAAATTGATAAAAGTTTGTGACCATGAAAATTGGATCTTGTGACCAGTTATTGACCAAAATAAAATTTTCTAAACACACAAAGCAGAGTAAATATCATGAGAACTTGTCTTAGTTGCTGGCCAATTCACGTTCCGAGTACTAGATGTATCAAGTGATGTGAACAGCAGAAATAGATTAGGAACAAGGCGGAAATCAGCACACGCAAACACACCCCAACTGGCGCTCCCTATGTGCTCCTTTAGATATTGTTCCACTTTTGCCCCTGTTTTTCTCTATTTTTTTGTTATTGTTGTTTTTTGGGATTCTTTGATTTTTATTTTTATTTTTTTGATATTTTTTCTTCACTTAGGAGCACAAAAGAATCAACCATAGAAAATATGACTTAAACAAGTGGAAGGTGGGCCTATGGAAAATTCAAAGGGACGTGCTTAAATTTGACAAAAAGCTTGTGACCACGAAAATAGGATCTTATGACCAGTTTTTTGTGAAAATAAATTTTTGAACCCAGCAAGGCTAAATAAGTATCTCTAGTACTTGTCTTAGTTGCTGGCCTATTCAGGTTCCAAGTACCAGATGTATCAAGTGATGTGAATAATAGAAATATGATTAGGAACAAGGCAGAAATCAGCACACGCAAACAAGCCCAAATGGCGCTCTCTATGTGCTCCTCTAGATATTGTTCCACTTTTGCCCCTCTCTTTTTCTCTATTTTTGGGCTTCGTTGTTTTTTGGGATTCTTTAACTTTTTCTTTTTCTTTGTTTGATATTTTTTCTTCACTTAGGAGCATAGAAGAAGTACCAACAGAAAATATGAGCTTAAACAAGTGAAAGACGTGGCCTATGGAAAATTTAGAGATGCTCAAAATTGATAAAAGTTTATGACCATGAAAATGGATCTTGTGACCAGTTATTGACCAAAATAAAATTTTCTAAACCCGACAAAGCTGAATAAGTATCGTGAGAACTGTCTTAGTTGCTAGCCAATTCACGTTCCGAGTACTAGATGTATCAAGTGATGTGAACAACAGAAATATGATTAGGAACAAGGCAGAAATCAGCACACGCAAACATACCAAATGGCGCTCCCTATGTGCTCCTTTAGATATTGTTCCACTTTTGCCCCTCTTTTTTCTCTATTTTTTGTTGCATTGTTTTTTGGGATTCTTTGACTTTTATTTTTATTTTTTGATATTTTCTTCACTTAGGAGCATAAAAGAATTAAACCATAGAAAATATGACTTAAACAAGTGGAAGGCGTGGATGTGGAAAATTAAAGGGACATGCTTAAATTGACAAAAAGCTTGTGACCATAAAAATAGGATCTTGTAAGAAGTTTTTTGCCAAAATAAAATTTTTCGAACCAGCAAAGCTGAATAAGTATCTCAAGTACTTGTCTTAGTTGCTGGCCTATTCACGTTCCAAGTACTAGATGTATCAAGTGATGTGAACAGCAGAAATATGATTAGGAACAAGGCGAAAATCAGCACACGCAACACAGCCCAAATGGCGCTCTCTATGTGTCTCTAGATATTGTTCTACTTTCGCCCCTCTCTTTTTCCTATTTTTGGGCTATCATTGTTTTTTGGATTCTTTGACTTTTTCTTTTTTTATATTTTTTCATCACTTAGGAGCAAAAGAAGTAACCATAGAAAATATGAGCTTAAACAAGTGGAAGGCATGGCCTAAGGAAAATTCAAAGGATGTGCTTAAAATTGACAAAAAGCTTGTGACCACGAAAATAGGATCTTATGAATTTTCTAAACCAGCAAGGCTGAATAAGTATCTCGAGTACTTGTCTTAGTTGCAGGCCTATTCATGTTCCATGTACCAGATGTATCAAGTGATGTGAGCAACAGAAATATGATTAGGAACAAGGTGGAAATCAGCACATGCAAACACAGCCCAAATGGCGCTCTCTATGTGCTCCTCTAGATATTGTTCCACTTTTCCCTCTTTTTTTCTCTATTTTTGGGCTATCATTTTTTTTTGGATTCTTGACTTTTTCTTTATTTTTTTGATATTTTTTCATCACTTTGGAGCATAGAAGAAGTACCCACAAAAATATGAGCTTAAACAAGTGAAAGATGTGGCCTGTGGAAAATTCAGAGGACATGCTTAAAATTGACAAAAAGCTTGTGACCATGAAATAGGATCTTGTGACCAGTTTTTGGCCAAAATAAAATTTTTTGAACGCGACTATGCTAATAAGTAGTGAGTACTCGTCTAGTTGCTAGCCTATTCACGTTCCGAGTACCAGATGTATCAAGTGATGTGAACAGCAAAATATAATTAGGAATAAGGCAGAAATCAGCACACGCAAACACACCCCAAATGGCGCTCTCTACGTGCTCCTCTAGATATTGTTCACTTTTGCCCCTCTCTTTTTTCTCTATTTTTGGGCTGTCGTTGTTTTTTTGGATTCTTTGACTTTTTATTTTTATTTTTTTGATTTTTTTCTTCACTTAGGAGCACAAAAGAATTAACCATAGAAAATATGAGCTTAAACAAGTGGAAGGCGTGGCCTGTGGAAAATTCAGAAGATGTGCTCAAAATTGACAAAAATCTTGTGACCACGAAAATAGGATCTTGTGACCAGTTTTTTGCCAAAATAAAATTTTCTAAACTCGACAAAGCTAAATAAGTATCTCGAGTACATGTCTTAGTTGCCAGCCTATTCACGTCCAAGTACCAGATGTACCAAGTGATGTGAACAGCAGAAATATGATTAGGAACAAGGCAGAAATTAGCACACGCAAACACACCCAAATGGCGCTCTCTATGTGCTCCTCTCGATATTGTTCCACTTTGCCCCTCTCTTTTTCTCTATTTTTGGGTGCGTTGTTTTTTGGATTCTTTGACTTTTTTTTTTATTTTTTTGATATTTTTTCTTCACTTAGGAGCACAAAAGAAGTAACCATAGAAAATATGAGCTTAAACAAGTGGAAGGCGTGGCCTTGGAAAATTCAGAAGATGTGCTCAAAATTGACAAAAAGCTTGTGACCACAAAAATAGGATCTTGTGACCAGTTTTTGCCAAAATAAAATTTTCCGAACCCGGCAAAGCTGAATAAGTATCTCGAGTACTTGTCTTAGTTGCTGGCCTATTCACATTTCAAGTACCAATGTTTCAAGTGATGTGAACAGCAGAAATATGATTAGGAACAAGGTGGAAATCAGCACACACAAACACAGCAAATGGCGCTCTCTATGTGCTCCTCTAGATATTGTTTCACTTTTGCCCTCTCTTTTTTCTCTATTTTGGTTGTCGTTGTTTTTTTGGGATTCTTTGACTTTTCTTTTAATTTTTTTTATATTTTTCTTCACTTAGGAGCAAAAAGAATTAACCATAGAAAATATGAGCTTAAACAAGTGGAAGGCGTGGCCTGTGGAAAATTCAAAAGATGTGCTCAAAATTGACAAAATCTTGTGCCACAAAATAGGATCTTATGACCAGTTTTTTGCCAAAATAAAATTTTCGAACCCGGCAAAGCTGAATAATTATCTCGAGCACTTGTCTTAGTTGCTGGCCTATTCACATTTCAAGTACCAATGTTTCAAGTGATGTGAACAGCAGAAATATGATTAGGAACAAGGTGGAAATAGCACACAAACACAGCCCAAATGGCACTCTCTATGTGCTCTCTAGATATTGTTCCACTTTTGTCCCTCCTTTTTTCTCTATTTTTGGGTTTGTTGTTGTTTTTTGGATTCTTTGACTTTTCTTTTTTTTTTTTGATATTTTTTCTTCACTTAGGAGCAAGAAGAAGTACCCATAGAAATATGAGCTTAAACAAGTGAAAGGCGTGGCCTGTGGAAAATTCAGAAGACATGCTCAAAATTGATAAAAAGTGTGACCAAAAATAGGATCTTGTGACCAGTTTTAACCAAAATAAAATTTTCAAACCCAACAAAGCTAAATAAGTATCTGAGTACTTGTCTTAGTTGCGGCCTATTCATGTTCCAAGTATTAGATGTATCAAGTGATGTGAACAGCAAAAATATGATTAGGAACAAGGTGGAAATCAGCACACACAAACACACCCAAATGGCGCTCTCTATGTGCTCCTCTAGATATTGTTCCACTTTTGCCCCTCTCTTTTTTCTTTATTTTTGGGCTGTCGTTGTTTTTTGGGATTCTTTGACTTTTTTTTTTATTTTTGATATTTTTTCTTCACTTAGGAGCACAAAAGAAGTACCAAGAAAATATGACTTAAACAAGTGAAGGCGTGGCCTGTGGAAAATTAGAGACATGCTCAAAATTGACAAAAAGCTTGTGACCACGAAAATAGGATCTTGTGACCAGTTTTTTGCCAAAATAAAATTTTCTAAACTCAACAAAGCTGAATAGTATCTCGAGTACATGTCTTAGTTGCCGCCTATTCACGTTCCAAGTACCAGATGTACCAAGTGATGTGAACAACAGAAATATGATTAGGAACAAGCGGAAATCAGACACGCAAACACACCCAAATGGCGCTCTCTATGTCTCCTCTAGATATTGTTTCACTTTTGCCCCTCTCTTTTTTCTCTATTTTTGGGCTGTCATTGTTTTTTTTGGATTCTTTGACTTTTTTTTTATTTTTTGATATTTTTCTTCACTTAGGAGCAAAAAGAATTAACCATAGAAAATATGAGCTTAAACAAGTGGAAGGCGTGGCCTGTGGAAAATTCAGAAGATGTGCTCAAAATTGACAAAAACTTGTGACCACGAAAATAGGATCTTGTGACCAGTTTTTTGCCAAAATAAAATTTTCCGAACCCGGCAAAGCTGAATAAGTATCTCGAGCACTTGTCTTAGTTGCTAGCCTATTCACGTTTCAAGTACAGATGTTCAAGTGATGTGAAAGCAGAAATATGATTGGAACAAGGGGAAATCAGCACACGCAAACACAGCCCAAATGCACTCTCTATGTGCTCCTCTAGATATTGTTCCACTTTTGCCTCTCTTTTTTCTCTATTTTTGGGCTATCGTTGTTTTTTGGATTCTTTGACTTTTCTTTTTATTTTTGATATTTTTTCTTCACTTAGGAGCAAGAAGAAGTACCCATAGAAAATATGAGCTTAAACAAGTAAAGGCGTGGCCTGTGGAAAATTCAGAAGACGTGCTCAAAATTGATAAAAAGTGTGACCACGAAAATAGGATCTTGTGACCAGTTTTAACCAAATAAAATTTTCTAAACCCAACAAAGCTGAATAAGTATCACGAGTACTTGTCTTAGTTGCTGGCCTATTCATGTTCAAGTACAGATGTATCAAGTGATGTGAACAGCAGAAATATGATTAGGAACAAGGGGAAATCAGCACACACAAACACACCAAATGGCGCTCTCTATGTGCTCCTCTAGATATTGTTCCACTTTTGCCCCTCTTTTTTCTATTTTTGGCTGTCGTTGTTTTTTGGGATTCTTGACTTTTTTTTATTTTTTGATATTTTTTCTTCACTTAGGAGCACAAAAGAAGTACCATAGAAAATATGAGCTTAAACAAGTGGAAGGGTGGCCTGTGGAAAATTCAGAAGACGTGCTCAAAATTGACAAAAGCTTGTGACCATGAAAATAGGATCTTGACAGTTTTTGCCAAAATAAAATTTTCTAAACCGACAAAGCTGAATAAGTATCTCGAGTACTTGTCTTAGTTGCTGGCCTATTCACGTTCCAAGTACCAGATGTACAGTGATGTGAACAGCAGAAATATGATTAGGAACAAGGCGGAAATCAGCACACGCAAACACACCCCAAATGGCTCTCTCTATGTGCTCCTCTAGATATTGTTTCACTTTTGCCCCTCTTTTTTTCTCTATTTTTGGTGTCGTTGTTTTTTTGGATTCTTTGACTTTTTTTTTATTTTTTGATATTTTTCTTCACTTAGGAGCACAAAAGAAGTAACCATAGAAAATATGAGCTTAAACAAGTGAAGGCGTGGCCTGTGGAAAATTCAGAGTGTGCAAAATTGACAAAAAGCTTGTGACCACGAAAATAGGATCTTGTGACCAGTTTTTTGCCAAAATAAAATTTTCAAACCCGCAAAGCTGAATAAGTATCTCGAGTACTTGTCTTAGTTGCTGGCCTATTCACGTTCCAAGTACCAGATGTATCAAGTGATGTGAACAGCAGAAATATGATTAGGAACAAGGTGGAAATCAGCACACACAAACACAGCCCAAAGGCACTCTCTATGTGCTCCTCTAGATATTGTTCCACTTTTGCCCCTCTTTTTTCTTTATTTTGGGCTGTTGTTTTTTTGGATTCTTTGACTTCTTTTTATTTTTTTATATTTTTTTTTTCTTCACTTAAGCACAAAAGTAACCATAGAAAATATGAGCTTAAACAAGTGAAAGGCATGGCCTGTGGAAAATTCAGAAGAGTGCTCAAAATTGACAAAAAGTTGTGACCACAAAAATAGGATCTTGTGACCAGTTTTTGCCAAAATAAAATTTTCTAAACCGACAAAGCTGAATAAGTATCTCGAGTATGTCTTAGTTGCTGGCCTATTCACGTTCCAAGTACCAGATGTATCAAGTGATGTGAACAGCAGAAATATGATTAGGAACAAGTGGAAATCAGCACACGCAAAACACCCCAAATGGCGCTCTCTATGTGCTCCTCTAGATATTGTTCACTTTTGCCCCTCTTTTTTTCTATTTTGGCTATCGTTGTTTTTTGGATTCTTTGACTTTTTTTTTTTTTTTTTGATATTTTTTCTTCACTTAGGAGCACAAAAGAAAACCATAGAAAATATGAGCTTAAACAAGTGAAGGCGTGGCCTGTGGAAAATTCAGAGGATGTGCTAAAATTGACAAAAAGCTTGTGACCACGAAATAGGATCTTGTGACCAGTTTTTTGCCAAAATAAAATTTTCAAACCAGCAAAGCTGAATAAGTATCTGAGTACTTGTCTTAGTTGCTGGCCTATTCGTTCCAAGTACCAGATGTATCAAGTGATGTGAACAGCAGAAATATGATTAGGAACAAGGGAAATCAGCACACAAACACAGCCCAAATGGCGCTCTCTATGTGCTCTCTAGATATTGTTCCACTTTTGCCCCTCTCTTTTCTCTATTTTTGGGCTGTTTGTTTTTTGGATTCTTTGACTTTTTCTTTTTATTTTTTGATATTTTTTCTTCACTTAGGAGCACAAAAGAAGTAACCATAGAAAATATGAGCTTAAACAAGTGAAGGCGTGGCCTGTGGAAAATTCAGAGGACATGCTCAAAATTGAAAAAAGCTTGTGACCAAAAATAGGATCTTGTGACCAGTTTTTGCCAAAATAAAATTTTCTGAACCCGCAAAGCTGAATAAGTATCTGAGTACTTGTCTTAGTTGCTGGCCTATTCACGTTCCAAGTACCAGATGTATCAAGTGATGTGAATAGCAGAAATATGATTAGGAACAAGGGGAAATCAGCACACACAAACACACCCAAATGGCGCTCTCTATGTGCTCCTCTAGATATTGTTCACTTTTGCCCTCTCTTTTTCTCTATTTTTGGGCTATCGTTGTTTTTTGGATTCTTTGACTTTTTTTTTATTTTTTTGATATTTTTTCTTCACTTAGGAGCACAAAGAAGAACCATAGAAAATATGAGCTTAAACAAGTGATAGGCGTGGCCTGTGGAAAATTCAGAGACGTGCTTAAAATTGACAAAAAGCTTGTGACCATGAAAATAGGATCTTGTGACCAGTTTTTTGCCAAAATAAAATTTTCAAACCGGCAAAGCTGAATAAGTATCTCGAGTACTTGTCTTAGTTGCTGCCTATTCACGTTCCAAGTACCAGATGTATCAAGTGATGTGAACAGTAGAAATATGATTAGGAACAAGGGAAATACAGCACACGCAAACACAGCCCAAATGGCGCTCTCTATGTCCTCTAGATATTGTTCCACTTTTGCCCTCTTTTTTCTTTTTGGGCTATCGTTGTTTTTGGATTCTTTGACTTTTCTTTTTTTTTTATTTTTTCTTCACTTAGGAGCAAAAAGAAGTACCATAGAAAATATGAGCTTAAACAAGTGAAAGGCGTGGCCTGTGGAAAATTCAAGAGTGCTCAAAATTGACAAAAAGCTTGTGACCACGAAAATAGGATCTTGTGACCAGTTTTTGCCAAAATAAAATTTTCAAACCCACAAAGCTGAATAAGTATCCGAGTACTTGTCTTAGTTGGCCTATTCACATTCCAAGTACCAGATGTATCAAGTGATGTGAATAGCAGAAATATGATTAGGAACAAGGGGAAATCAGCACACGCAAACACAGCAAATGGCGCTCTCTATGTGCTCCTCTAGATATTGTTCACTTTTGCCCCTCTTTTTTCTCTATTTTTGGGCTGTCATTGTTTTTTGGGATTCTTTGACTTTTTCTTTTTATTTTTTTGATATTTTTCTTCACTTAGGAGCACAAAAGAAGTAACCATAGAAAATATGAGCTTAAACAAGTGAAGGCGTGGCCTGGAAAATTCAGAGGATGTGCTCAAAATTGACAAAAAGCTTGTGACCACGAAAATAGGATCTTGTGACCAGTTTTTGCCAAAATAAAATTTTCAAACCCGCAAAGCTGAATAAGTATCTGAGTACTTGTCTTAGTTGCTGGCCTATTCCGTTCCAAGTACCCAGATGTATCAAGTGATGTGAACAGAGAAATATGATTAGGAACAAGGCGGAAATCAGCACACGCAAACACAGCCCAAATGGCGCTCTCTATGTGCTCCTCTAGATATTGTTCACTTTTGCCCCTCTTTTTCTTATTTTTGGGCTGTCATTGTTTTTGGATTCTTTGACTTTTTCTTTTTATTTTTTGATATTTTTCTTCACTTAGGAGCAAAAAGAAGTAACCATAGAAAATATGAGCTTAAACAAGTGAAGGTGGCCTGTGGAAAATTCAGAGGACGTGCTAAAATTGACAAAAAGCTTGTGACCACGAAAATAGGATCTTGTGACCAGTTTTTGCCAAAATAAAATTTTCGAACCGCAAAGCTGAATAAGTATCCGAGAGTGTCTTAGTTGCTGCCTATTCAGTTCCAAGTACCAGATGTATCAAGTGATGTGAACAGTAGAATATGATTAGGAACAAGGCAAATCAGCACACGCAAACACAGCCCAAATGGCGCTCTCTATGTGTCCTCTAGATATTGTTCCACTTTTCCCCTCTCTTTTTCTCTATTTTTGGCTGTCGTTGTTTTTTGGATTCTTTGACTTTTCTTTTTATTTTTTGATATTTTTTCTTCACTTAGGAGCACAAAAGAAGTAACCATAAAATATGAGCTTAAACAAGTGAAGGCGTGGCCTATGGAAAATTCAGAGAGACATGCTAAAATTGACAAAAAGCTTGTGACCACGAAAATAGGATCTTGTGACCAGTTTTTGCCAAAATAAAATTTTCTGAACCACGCAAGCTGAATAAGTATCTCGAGTACTTGTCTTAGTTGCTGGCCTATTCACGTTCCAAGTACCAGATGTATCAAGTGATGTGAACAGTAGAAATATGATTAGGAACAAGGAAATCAGCACACGCAAACAGCCCAAATGATGCTCTATGTGCTCCTCTAGATATTGTTCCACTTTTGCCCTCTCTTTTTTCTCTATTTTTGGGCTGTCGTTGTTTTTTGGGATTCTTGACTTTTTCTTTTTATTTTTTTGATATTTTTTCTTCACTTAGGAGCAAAAAGAAGTAACCATAGAAAATATGAGCTTAAACAAGTGAAAGGCGTGGCCTGTGGAAAATTCAAGAGTGCGCAAAATTGAAAAAGCTTGTGACCACGAAAATAGGATCTTGTGACCAGTTTTTGCCAAAATAAAATTTTCAACCGACAAAGCTGAATAAGTATCAGAGTACTTGTCTAGTTGCTGGCCTATTCACGTTCCAAGTACCAGATGTATCAAGTGATGTGAACAGCAGAAATATGATTAGGAACAAGGGGAAATCAGCACACGCAAACACAGCCCAAATGGCGCTCTCTATGTGCTCCTCTAGATATTGTTCACTTTTGCCCCTCTTTTTCTCTATTTTTGGGCTGTCGTTGTTTTTTTGGATTCTTTGACTTTTTCTTTTATTTTTTTGATATTTTTTCTTCACTTAGGAGCAAAAGAAGTAACCATAGAAAATATGAGCTTAAACAAGTGAAGGCGTGGCCTGGAAAATTCAGAGGATGTGCTCAAAATTGACAAAAAGCTTGTGACCACGAAAATAGGATCTTGTGACCAGTTTTTGCCAAAATAAAATTTTGAACCCAGCAAAGCTGAATAAGTATCTCGAGTACTTGTCTTAGTTGCTGGCCTATTACGTTCCAAGTACCAGATGTATCAAGTGATGTGAACAGTAGAAATATGATTAGGAACAAGGCAATCAGCACACGCAAACACACCAAATGGCGCTCTCTATGTGCTCCTCTAGATATTGTTCACTTTTGCCCCTTCTTTTTCTCTATTTTTGGGTTGTTTGTTTTTTGGATTCTTTGACTTTTTTTATTTTTTTGATATTTTTTCTTCACTTAGGAGCACAAAAGTAACCATAGAAAATATGAGCTTAAAAAGTGAAGGCGTGGCCTATGGAAAATTCAGAGGACGTGCTTAAAATTGACAAAAAGCTTGTGACCACGAAAATAGGATCTTGTGACAGTTTTTTGCCAAAATAAAATTTTCGAACCGCAAAGCTGATAAGTACGAGTATTTTCGATCAGTGATGTGAAATAGAAATATGATTAGGACAAGGCAGAATCAGCACACGCAAACACAGCCCAAATGGCGCTCTCTATGTGCTCCTCTAGATATTGTTCACTTTTGCCCCTCTTTTTTCTCTATTTTTGGGCTGTCGTTTTTTTGGGATTCTTTGACTTTTTTTTTATTTTTTTGATATTTTTTCTTCACTTAGGAGCACAAAAGAAGTAACCATAGAAAATATGAGCTTAAACAAGTGAAGGCGTGGCCTATGGAAAATTCAGAGGGTGCTTAAAATTGACAAAAGCTTGTGACCACGAAAATAGGATCTTGTGAACCAGTTTTTTGCCAAAATAAAATTTTCAAACCCCAAAGCTGAATAAGTATCTCGAGTACTGTTAGTTGTTGGCCTATTCGTTCCAAGTACCAGATGTATCAAGTGATGTGAATAGCAAATATGATTAGGAACAAGGCGGAAATCAGCACACGCAAAACAGCCCAAATGGCGCTCTCTATGTGCTCCTCTAGATATTGTTCACTTTTGCCCCTCTTTTTTCTCTATTTTTGGGCTGTCGTTGTTTTTTGGATCTTTGACTTTTTTTTTTTTTTTTGATATTTTTTCTTCACTTAGGAGCACAAAAGAAGTAACCAGAAAATATGAGCTTAAACAAGTGAAGGCGTGGCCTGTGGAAAATTCAGAGGATGTGCAAAATTGACAAAAAGCTTGTGACCACGAAAATAGGATCTTGTGACCAGTTTTTGCCAAAATAAATTTTTGAACCCAGCAAAGCTGAATAAGTATCTCGAGTACTTGTCTTAGTTGCTGGCCTATTCACGTTCCAAGTACCAGATGTATCAAGTGATGTGAACAGAAATATGATTAGGAACAAGGCAAATCAGCACACGCAAACACCAAATGGCGCTCTCTATGTGCTCCTCTAGATATTGTTCATTTTGCCCCTCTTTTTCTCTATTGGGCTGTCGTTGTTTTTGGGATTCTTTGACTTTTTCTTTTTATTTTTTAATATTTTTCTTCACTTAGGAGCACAAAAGAAGTAACCATAGAAAATATGAGCTTAAACAAGTGATAGGCGTGGCCTGTGGAAAATTCAGAGGACGTGCTTAAAATTGACAAAAAGCTTGTGACCATGAAAATAGGATCTTGTGACCAGTTTTTTGCCGAAATAAAATTTTCGAACCCGCAAAGCTGAATAAGTATCTCGAGTACTTGTCTTAGTTGCTGGCCTATTCACGTTCCAAGTACCAGATGTATCAAGTGATGTGAATAGTAGAAATATGATTAGGAACAAGGCGGTCATCAGCACACGCAAACACAGCCCAAATGGCGCTCTCTATGTGCTCTAGATATTGTTTCACTTTTGCCCTCTCTTTTTCTCTTTTTTGGCTGTCGTTGTTTTTTGGGATTCTTTGACTTTTCTTTTTATTTTTTGATATTTTTCTTCATTAGGAGCACAAAGAAGTACCATAGAAAATATGAGCTTAAACAAGTGATAGGCGTGGCCTGTGGAAAATTCAGAGATGTGCTTAAAATTGACAAAAAGCTTGTGACCACGAAAATAGGATCTTGTGACCAGTTTTTTGCAAAATAAAATTTTCGAACCGGCAAAGCTGAATAAGTATCGAGTACTTGTCTTAGTTGCTGGCCTATTCACGTTCCAAGTACCAGATGTATCAAGTGATGTGAACAGAAAATAGATTAGGAACAAGGCAAATCAGCACACGCAAACACACCAAATGGCGCTCTCTATGTGCTCCTCTAGATATTGTTCCACTTTGCCCCTCTCTTTTTTCTCTATTTTTGGGTTGTCTTGTTTTTTGGATTCTTTGACTTTTTTTTTTTTTTTTGATATTTTTCTTCACTTAGGAGCAAAAGAAGTAACCATAGAAAATATGAGCTTAAACAAGTGGAAGGCGTGGCCTGTGGAAAATTAGAGGACGTGCTTAAAATTGACAAAAAGCTTGTGACCACGAAAATAGGATCTTGTGACCAGTTTTTGCCAAAATAAAATTTTCAAACCACAAAGCTGAATAAGTATCCAAGTACTTGTTTAGTTGCTGGCCTATTCACGTTCCAAGTACCAGATGTATCAGTGATGTGAATAGTAGAAATATGATTAGGAACAAGGGGAAATCAGCACACGCAAACACAAGCCCAAATGGCGCTCTCTATGTGCTCCTCTAGATATTGTTCACTTTTGCCCCTCTTTTTTCTCTATTTTTGGGCTATCGTTGTTTTTTGGGATTCTTTGACTTTTTCTTTTATTTTTTTGATATTTTTCTTCACTTAGGAGCACAAAAGAAGTAACCATAGAAAATATGAGCTTAAACAAGTGATAGGCGTGGCCTGGAAAATTCAGAGGACATGCTTAAAATGACAAAAAGCTTGTGACCACGAAAATAGGATCTTGTGACCAGTTTTTGCCAAAATAAAATTTTCAAACCGGCAAAGCTGAATAAGTATCTCGAGTACTTATCTTAGTTGTTGGCCTATTCATCCAAGTACCAGATGTATCAAGTGATGTGAAATAGAAATATGATTAGGAACAAGGCGGTCATCAGCACGCAAACACAGCCCAAATGGCGCTCTCTATGTGCTCCTCTAGATATTGTTTCACTTTTGCCCCTCTTTTTTCTCTATTTTTGGTGTTGTGTTTTTTTGGATTCTTTGACTTTTTCTTTTTATTTTTTATATTTTCTTCACTTAGGAGCACAAAAGAAGTAACCATAGAAAATATGAGCTTAAACAAGTGAAGGCGTGGCCTGTGGAAAATTCAGAGGATGTGCTTAAAATTGACAAAAAGCTTGTGACCACGAAAATAGGATCTTGTGACCAGTTTTTGCCAAAATAAATTTTCAAACCCGACAAAGCTGAATAAGTATCTCGAGTACTTGTCTTAGTTGCTGGCCTATTCACGTTCCAAGTTACCAGATGTATCAAGTGATGTGAACAGTAGAAATATGATTAGGAACAAGGCGGTCATCAGCACATCGCAAACACAGCCCTAAATGGCGGCTCTCTATGTGCTCCTCTAGATATTGTTCACTTTTGCCCCTCTATTTTCTCTCATTTTTTGGCTGTCGTTGTTTTTTGGGATTCTTTGACTTTTCTTTTATTTTTTTGATATTTTTCTTCACTTAGGAGCACAAAAGAGTAACCTATAGAAAATATGAGCTTAAACAAGTGATAGGCGTGGCCTGTGGAAAATTCAGAGGATGTGCTTAAAATTGACAAAAAGCTTGTGACCACGAAATAGGATCTTTGACCAGTTTTTGCCAAAAAAATTTTCGAACCCGACAAAGCTGAATAAGTATTCGAGTACTTGTCTTAGTTGCTGGCCTATTCACGTTCCAAGTACCAGATGTATCAAGTGATGTGAACAGTAGAAATATGATTAAACAAGGGGAAATCAGCACACGCAAACACAGCCCAAATGGCCTCTCTATGTGCTCTCTAGATATTGTTCCACTTTTGCCCTCTCTTTTTTCTATTTTTGGGCTGTCTTGTGTTTTTTGGGATTCTTTGACTTTTCTTTTATTTTTTGATATTTTTTCTTCACTTAGGAGCACAAAAGAAGTAACCATAGAAAATATGAGCTTAAACAAGTGATAGGCGTGGCCTATGGAAAATTCAGAGGATGTGCTTAAAATTGAAAAAGCTTGTGACCACGAAAATAGGATCTTGTGACCAGTTTTTGCCAAATAAAATTTTCGAACCCGCAAAGCTGAATAAGTCTCTCGAGTACTTGTCTTAGTTGCTGGCCTATTCATGTTCCAAGTACCAGATGTATCAAGTGATGTGAATAGTAGAAATATGATTAGGAACAAGGCGGTCATCAGCACACGCAAACAAGCCCAAATGGCGCTCTCTATGTGCTCCTCTAGATATTGTTCACTTTTGCCCCTCTTTTTTCTCTTTTTGGCTGTTGTGTTTTTTGGGATTCTTTGACTTTTTCTTTTATTTTTTTGATATTTTTCTTCACTTAGGAGCACAAAAGAAGTAACACAAAAAATATGAGCTTAAACAAGTGATAGGCGTGGCCTGTGAAAATTCAGAGAAGATGTGCAAAATTGACAAAAAGCTTGTGACCACGAAAATAGGATCTTGTGACCAGTTTTTGCCAAAATAAAATTTTCAAACGACAAAGCTGAATAAGTATCTCGAGTACGTCTTAGTTGCTGGCCTATTCATGTTCCAAGTACCAGATGTATCAAGTGATGTGAACAGGAAATATGATTAGGAACAAGGCAGAAATCAGCACACGCAAACACACCAAATGGCGCTCTCTATGTGCTCCTCTAGATATTGTTCCACTTTTGCCCCTCTTTTTTCTCTATTTTGTTGTCTTGTTTTTTGGATTCTTTGATTTCTTTTTTTTTTTTATATTTTTTCTTCACTTAGGAGCACAAAAGAAGTAACCATAGAAAATATGAGCTTAAACAAGTGAAGGCATGGCCTGTGGAAAATTCAGAGGACGTGCTTAAAATTGACAAAAAGCTTGTGACACGAAAATAGGATCTTGTGACCAGTTTTTTGCCAAAATAAAATTTTCAAACCACAAAGCTGAATAAGTATCTCGAGTACTTGTCTTAGTTGCTGGCCTATTCATGTTTCCAAGTACCAGATGTATCAAGTGATGTGAATAGTAGAAATATGATTAGGAACAAGGCAGAAATCATCACGCAAACACAGCCCAAATGGCGCTCTCTATGTGCTCCTCTAGATATTGTTCTACTTTTGCCCCTCTTTTTTCTTATTTTGTGGCTTGTTTTTTGGATTCTTTGACTTTTTCTTTTTATTTTTTTGATATTTTTTCTTCACTTAGGAGCACAAAAGAAGTAACCATAGAAAATATGAGCTTAAACAAGTGATAGGCGTGGCCTGTGGAAAATTCAGAGGATGCTTAAAATTGACAAAAAGCTTGTGACCACGAAAATAGGATCTTGTGACCAGTTTTTGCGAAATAAAATTTTTCGAAAACGGAAAGCTGAATAAGTATCTCGAGTACTTGTCTTAGTTGCTGGCCTATTCACGTTCCAAGTACCAGATGTATCAAGTGATGTGAATAGTAGAAATATGATTAGGAACAAGGCGGTCATCAGCGAAAACACACCCAAATGGCGCTCTCTATGTGCTCCTCTAGATATTGTTCCACTTTTGCCCCTCTTTTTTCTCTATTTTGGCTGTCGTTTTTTTGGGATTCTTTGACTTTTTCTTTTTATTTTTTATATTTTTTCTTCACTTAGGAGCACAAAAGAAGTAACCAAAAAATATGAGCTTAAACAAGTGATAGGCGTGGCCTGTGGAAAATTCAGAGGATGTGCTTAAAATTGACAAAAAGCTTGTGACCACGAAAATAGGATCTTGTGACCAGTTTTTGCCAAAATAAAATTTTCGAACCCGAAAGCTGAATAAGTATTCGAGTACTTGTCTTAGTTGCTGGCCTATTCACGTTCCAAGTACCAGATGTATCAAGTGATGTGAAAGCAGAAATATGATTAGGAACAAGGCGGAAATCAGCACACACAAACACAGCCCAAATGGCGCTCTCTATGTGCTCCTCTAGATATTGTTCACTTTTGCCCCCTCTTTTTCTCTATTTTTGGGTTGTCGTTGTTTTTTTGGATTCTTTGACTTTTTCTTTTTATTTTTTTATATTTTTTCTTCACTTAGGAGCACAAAAGAAGTAACCATAGAAAATATGAGCTTAAACAAGTGAAGGCGTGGCCTGTGGAAAATTCAGAGGATGTGCTTAAAATTGACAAAAAGCTTGGACCACGAAAATAGGATCTTGACCAGTTTTTTGCCAAATAAAATTTTCAAACCACAAAGCTGAATAAGTATTCGAGTACTTGTCTTAGTTGCTGGCCTATTCATGTTCCAAGTACCAGATGTATCAAGTGATGTGAACAGTAGATATGATTAGGAACAAGGGGAAATAAGCACACGCAAACACAGCCCAAATGGCGCTCTCTATGTGCTCCTCTAGATATTGTTCCACTTTTGCCCCTCTCTTTTTTCTCTATTTTTGGGCTGTCCTTGTTTTTGGGATTCTTTGACTTTTTCTTTTTATTTTTTGATATTTTTTCTTCACTTAAGAGCAAAAAAGAAGTAACCATAGAAAATATGAGCTTAAACAAGTGATAGGCGTGGCCTATGGAAAATTCAGAGGATGTGCTTAAAATTGACAAAAAGCTTGTGACACGAAAATAGGATCTTGTGACCAGTTTTTTGCCAAAATAAAATTTTTCAAACCGGCAAAGCTGAATAAGTATCTCGAGTACTTGTCTTAGTTGCTGGCCTATTCACGTTCCAAGTACTAGATGTATCAAGTGATGTGAATAGTAGAAATATGATTAGGAACAAGGCGGTCATCAGCATACGCAAACACAGCCCAAATGGCGCTCTCTATGTGCTCCTCTAGATATTGTTCACTTTTGCCCTCTCTTTTTTCTTTTTGGCTGTCGTTGTTTTTTTGGATTCTTTGACTTTTCTTTTTATTTTTTGATATTTTTCTTCATTAGGAGCACAAAAGAAGTAACCATAGAAAATATGAGCTTAAACAAGTGATAGGCGTGGCCTATGGAAAATTCAGAGATGTGCTTAAAATTGACAAAAAGCTTGTGACCATGAAAATAGGATCTTTGACCAGTTTTTGACCAAATAAAATTTTCAAACACAAAGCTGAATAAGTATCTCGAGTACGTCTTAGTTGCTGGCCTATTCACGTTCCAAGTACCAGATGTATCAAGTGATGTGAACAGTAGAAATATGATTAGGAACAAGGTAGAATCAGCACACAAACACAGCCAAATGGCGTCTCTATGTGCTCCTCTAGATATTGTTCCACTTTTGCCCCTCTCTTTTTCTCTATTTTTGGGTTGTCCTTATTTTTTGGATTCTTTGACTTTTTCTTTTTATTTTTTTGATATTTTTTCTTCACTTAGGAGCACAAAAGAAGTAACCATAGAAAATATGAGCTTAAACAAGTGGAAGGCGTGGCCTGTGGAAAATTCAGAGGACGTGCTTAAAATTGACAAAAAGCTTGTGACCACAAAAATAGGATCTTCTGACCAGTTTTTTGCCAAAATAAAATTTTCCACACCGACAAGCTGAATAAGTATCCAGTACTTGTTTAGTTATTGGCCTATTCACGTTCCAAGTACCAGATGTATCAGGTGATGTGAATAGTAGAAATATGATTAGGAACAAGGCGGAAATCAGCACACGCAAACACAGCCCAAATGGCGCTCTCTATGTGCTCCTCTAGATATTGTTCTACTTTTGCCCCTCTTTTTTCTTTATTTTTGGCTATTGTTGTTTTTCTAGGATTCTTTGACTTTTTCTTTTATTTTTTGATATTTTTTCTTCACTTAGAGAGCAAAAGAAGTAACCATAGAAAATATGAGCTTAAACAAGTGATATTCGTGGCATGTGGAAAATTCAGAGGATGTGCTTAAAATTGACAAAAAGCTTATGACCACGAAAAAGGACCTTGTGACCAGTTTTTTGCCGAAATAAAATTTTTGAACCAGGCAAAGCTGGATAAGTATTCGAGTACTTGTCTTAGTTGCTGGCCAACTCACGTTCCAAGTACTAGATGTATCAAGTGATATGATAGTAGAAATATGATTAGGAACAAGGCGGTCATCAGCACACGAAAACACAGCCCAAATGGCGCTCTCTATGTCTCTAGATATTGTTCCATTTTGCCCCTCTCTTTTTCTCTATTTTTGGGTTGTCCTTATTTTTTGGATTCTTTGACTTTTTCTTTTTATTTTTTGATATTTTTTCTTCACTTAGGAGCACAAAAGAAGTAACCATAGAAAATATGAGCTTAAACAAGTGATAGAAGTGGCCTATGGAAAATTCAGAGGAGGTGCTTAAAATTGACAAAAAGCTTTGACCACGAAAAAAGGATCTTGTGACCAGTTTTTGCCAAAATAAAATTTTCGAACCAGGCAAAGCTGAATAAGTATCTCGAGTACTTGTCTTTGTTGCTAGCCTATTCACGTTCCAAGTACCAGATGTATCAGTGATGTGAATAGTAGAAATATGATTAGGAACAGGCAGAAATCAGCACACGCAAACATAGCCCAAATGGCGCTCTCTATATGCTCCTCTAGATATTGTTCTACTTTTGCCCCTCTTTTTTCTTATTTTTGGGCTATCGTTGTTTTTTGGGATTCTTTGACTTTTCTTTTTATTTTTTTGATATTTTTCTTCACTTAGGAGCACAAAAGAAGTAACCATAGAAAATATGAGCTTAAACAAGTGATAGCGTGGCCTGTGGAAAATTCAGAGGATGTGCTTAAAATTGACAAAAAGCTTATGACCACGAAAAAGGATCTTGTGACCAGTTTTTTGCCAAAATAAAATTTTTGAAAGGCAAAGCTGATAAGTATCTCGAGTACTTGTCTTAGTTGCTGGCCTATTCACGTTCCAAGTACCAGATGTATCAAGTGATGTGAATAGTAGAAATATGATTAGGAACAAGGCGGTCATCAGACACACGTAAACATAGCCCAAATGGCGCTCTCTATGTGCTCCTCTAGATATTTTCACTTTGCCCCTCTTTTTTCTCTATTTTTGGCTGTCGTTGTTTTTTGGATTCTTTGACTTTTTCTTTTTTTTTTATTTTTTCTTCACTTAGGAGCACAAAAGAAGTAACCATAGAAAATATGAGCTTAAACAAGTGATAGGCGTGGCCTATGGAAAATTCAGAGGATGTGCTTAAAATTGACAAAAAGCTTGTGAACACGAAAATAGGATCTTGTGACCAGTTTTTTGCTGAAATAAATTTTTCAAACCCGGCAAAGCTTAATAAGTATCTCGAGTACTTATCTTAGTTGCTGGCCTATTCACGTTCCAAGTACAGATGTATCAAGTGATGTGAATAGTAGAAATATGATTAGGAACAAGGCGGTCATCAGCACACGCAAAGACAGCCCAAATGGCACTCTATGTGCTCCTCTAGATATTGTTCCACTTTTGCCCCTCTTTTTTTCTTTTTTGGGTGTGTTTTTTGGGATTCTTTGACTTTTCTTTTTATTTTTTGATATTTTTCTTCATTTAGGAGCAAAAGAAGTAACCATAGAAAATATGAGCTTAAACAATTGATAGGCGTGGCCTATGGAAAATTCAGAGGATGGCTTAAAATTGATAAAAAGCTTGTGAGAATGAAAATAGGATCTTGTGACCAGTTTTTTGCTGAAATAAATTTTCAACCCGGCAAAGCTGAATAGTATCTCGAGTACTTATCTTAGTTGCTGGCCTATTCATTCCAAGTACCAGATGTATCAAGTGATGTGAATAGAGAAATATGATTAGGAACAAGGCAGTCATCAGCACATGCAAACACAGCCCAAATGCGCTCTCTATGTGCTCCTCTAGATATTGTTCCACTTTTGCCCCTTTTTTTCTCTGTTTTGGCTGTCGTTTTTTT